>NC_133649.1:270076220-270330179 GCF_009905375.1 Apium graveolens
GAATATAACATTTAGATATTCATACATACTAACCATAAAAGAATGGTCAGGGGTACTTGCCTTGCAGAGCTTACGACTATCTCTGATTGACCTTGGACTGACTTGGACACTCGACTTATCGCCTTACTATCAGACTATCCTGGATCTGACTTCAACGCTCAGGTCCTTCGCTTGGAACCTCACTGCGCTTGTCGACTGATCACTAGGTTATCGTTAGTCCAATGCCAACTCTCGGGTCTTTCAACTTTGGGGTTTTCAACTAGAACCTACAGTGCCGAATACCCTACGTTAGACGTCTAGGTATGCTTGACATATCCTCGATACCAATTCTACCCAACGATATCCAAACCCGACTCGTAATTATGTATATTTAATAAACACACACAACAATTAGGGTTCACAATCTCGAAAATTGGTTCGGTGTTCGTTTTCAGAAAATACGTATACTCGTCATATTATGAAATTAGGGTTATTGGTTTTGACAAAATATTTCATCACATCTTACAATCAAGTTTCGTATAAAACACATATGTATTAATATAGCCACTTGACGTCCCGATAATCATCAGATACGCTCCCGTATTCCCGTAGATCAATTTCCCGGAAATCGGGCAGCGTCTCCTTTGTTTATCTAACTACCCGTCGAAGCAATTGGACGTCAAATCAACAACAATCAAACACACAACAACCACAATCCAACAATCCAATCACGAGTCCCAACCACCAGTTCAACCCAACAGTCAATCAACCATTACAATCGCAATCTCAATCTCGAATAATAATATGTAACAACTATTTCACTTTGAACACATAAACAAAATTGGTACATTTATTATTTATTTATATTAAAATATTAGGACTCAGATAACAATCATCACGGTCCACCGTCCGCTCATCGAAATTCATCGCGGACGGCGGTAAAATCCGGAGGTACCCGAGTTGAGTTTCCAATCACAGATTCCACCGATAATTAAAATTCCCGCACACAATTAAATTTATTTCACGGAAAAAAATCAATTAATCCGAGATAACCGCAAGAAATTTACTCGAATTTTCATAAATTAATTCGAATAATGTCAAGGAAATTTTCACTGAAATTTATCATCACAAAACAATCTGCGAAACACAGAAATGTATAAGCCAATTTCACGCGCATGCACGCGCGGTTGGCTGAAAAGAGCAAATCGGCAATGGCCGGAAAACGCAACAGGAACGAAAAACCAACCCAAGAACACAGGGCAACCCAACATCAAAATCCCCAAACCAACTAGCACACATACATACACAGGAGTATATACGTATATATATACCAACAATCAACGAAAGCCGAATCGAAAGGCAACCGCGCGGCTTACTGGAAGGGAACAGCGGCGGCTCGCCTCGTCGGGAAAAGCGATAGAAACGGACGAGGGACAGAAGGGTGGAGGAGAGAATAATAGGGGGTGGGTGTGCTTTCATGCGTATGTTTTTGTGTTTATTCTTCTATTTTTTTTTAAACCAACAAACAAGCGACATATGGCAGCACAATTCCTGTAACACCCCCAAATTCGGGGTCGGGGATCCGGGTTGTCACGAGTTCCATTTCCCTTAATAACACTCAATCTTTATAAACAACCAACTACTGCGTACTGTGACCTCACAATATACACACACACCACAAGTTATAGTCTCAGAGATGAATATCCAAAAATAACACAAGTCATTTTATTCCACAATTATAAACCATTACACCTGAAAAGGGTTTCTGAATAAATTTACATTTCTTTGCCATTATTACAATTCATATAGAGACATAAGTCTGGTACATCAGAAGTTGAAAGCCTAGCCTATTGGTACTTCCTACCTCAGCTACAACGGCATCAACGCCTACAGGAAACTGTGGAACATTTCCTATCCGCTCGCAAATTGGGAGCTTGGTCCTGTTCATCTTGTCTATTTGTTGTTGTGTGATGAAAAAAGAAAGCAAGGGTGAGCAACAAGCCCACCGAAATAATATGTATATAATTAACAATATATGAGCATTCTCATAGTACTCATGAAAGTCTTGGTCAAGAAGAAATGAACCAAGTTTGATATCTTATCGCGACCAAGTCAAAAAATATTCAGTATATATGTATATATACTTTTCAAAATCTTGGAAGTCCTCTTCCATGCATAATATACACAGAGTTCCAGTTTATAACTGTATAAAAATATCATTGCAAGGTGATCTCATATATCTAACCTTGTCTCAACGTTTTTGTGAAAATCTTTGTCATGCATAAGATAATCATTAACCAGATATAAGTTGAAAAGATGAAGTTACAAGATACTCCAATATACTTATATCTTGTCCGGATACTACTTGAACTACCACCGTTCAAGGTATCATCAGTTTCAAAAGTTCATCACATAGATGAGACTACAATAAAAAGACTTGAATAGATTCAATCTTTGAAATATCATTATAAATAATGAAGTTACGAGATACTTCATTAAGTCTCGATATATATATATACACCTATATATATACATTTCATACACTCCTTGAAAACCTCTGTTATGAAAATTATAAACAGAGTTGCAATATCCAACGAATTTGGAAAGGAGAAAACCGTGGCATAAACCTGATATCTTGCTGATCAGGCAAAGATACCAATAAGTAATATTTTCTACTAGTAGATGGACGAATTTCCCACTGGTCATCACCCTGGCCGTATTAAGACCTATACTGGACTGCCACTCAGCCACTTACGCATTGATGGACTCCCATTGAGCCACTTACACTTTCATGGACACCCACTGAGCCCATGTTCCTTATGCCGACTCAAATAGATGAACTTACTTCCCGAACGTTGGGCAAGTAATCAAAATGTTTTCTCAAAATAGCAACCTTGTTGCGAATAAAATACACCACAGAGCCGGATCCCTCAGGTTTTGAGCGAGTATTTAAATCCCCTTCAAAAGGAAGATCTTAAATATAAAAATGAGTTTTGGGATCCGCTCTAACTTTTAAAAATCATTTTGAAGACTCGAAAACATTTTTAAGAATGTTTGGAGTAATGCTGATTTAATGATAAATCAGTCCCGATATATTAGAAAATATCCAAATATTATTATTTAAATAATATTCCCATAAGGATAATCTTTATAAAAATAATTGAAGTAGAAGTTTTAAAACTCATACTTGAAATGAATAATAAATGACCAAAGATATACTTATACGAAAGTATGATCTTTATTTGAATAATCGAAAATAAGTTTGATTATCGAAACATTATTCTTTAATAAAATAAAGAATATTATTTAACAAAATAAGCGGAGTCATAAGTCCTCAAATGAATATTCAAAAAATATTCATTAAATAAAATAAACGGAGTCATAAGTCCTCGAATGAATATTCAAAATAATATTCATTAATTAAAATAAAGTTATCGAATAAACCTTATTCGATTAATAGTTTTAAAAACTATATATATATATATAATATACTCAGGAACATCGACTCCTAGTTTTAGAAAATGTTCGGCTTTGGGTTCCCTATACTAAGGGTATACGCAATTACTGCTTATCTCTAGCATAGGTATTACGCAACTTATAAGCATTTGAATTAACAGTTAGATATCAATATTATGAAACAGGCATGCATATAAACCATATTAGCATGCTCCAATATATCGCAAGATTTTGCTAATAACAATCATGCATCTATCACAAGATAATGCATATACATATATACATCACCACAACAGTATAACGGGTAGAAAACTTGCCTGAGTGCTCCCGGATAGACTTAAGCTTAGAGTGGGTCCGATAACCTATGAACAAGAACATAAGTCGGAATTAAACCCCGGTCGCTTAAGAAACTAGACTTTAACCAATTGAACCCTAACGCGCTTAACGATTCACTTAAGTCGGTCGAGTACCCTCAGCTCCATCATTTTTAATAAATTAACCATTAAGAATTTTAAGGCGATTCTTTCACGACTACTCTATCAACTGCCTAGTCCACTTTACATAATTGTTTCATACTCCAATTAGTCATTTAAGGGTCTTAACCAAGGTTTCAAACTAAGGCGAGGGGTAATGGTTCGTTCGCGAAACGCCGTTACTTAAAACGGTCGTTTCTCCTAAACCGCACATCGGATTCAAGCGAACCACATATCAAAACGAAGCTCGTAACATGAACTATCTAATCATGGCAATGGTAAAAACCTAACAGTGAGTTTAAGGGTCCTGATGTTAAGAACAAAAACAGTCTAAGGTAAATCGGGCATTACGACGGCTATGTTTACGCGATTACCAAAGTTTATCTACTCCAATCATCCACAAATCAACCACAAATCAACCCATAACCACCAATACAACCAAACTACATCCAAAACTTAATACATCAGTCCATATCCTCAAGATTTTCCAATTTATTCAACCACAAACATGAACTACTAACTATACTTAAGTTTCATTAACTATAAACAAGATTCAATCATCCAAATCACTACCAACCCAACCAAACTTTAAACACACAAGCATCACGCTTCTCATGAACTATATTAATCAAAACCACTCCTAAATATTCAAATTAAAACTAGGGTTTGAAGTTTTATACCTTCATTGAAGCTTTTAATCAATGAAAGATCCTTGGAATGCCCATGGAAGCCTTAATCTATGCTTAAGCTACCTTGACCTTACAAATAAAATCAAGAATCAAAAATTTGTTCTTGAAAGTTACTATTCACCCTAAACTAAAATGATTTGTTTGAGATAGAAAACCTTTGATTAAAGCACTCAAACTACTTGCTCTTCTTAGTTATGAAATATAGGATCCAAAGAAACAAACCTCTTGAATTATGATTGAGTGGAGCTTGGGTTTGGAAATTTTTCTTCTTGTTTTTCTTCAAAAAAAACCGTGAGCAAGGAGATGGGGGGAAGAGAAATGAATGTGTTCGCTTGGTTGCTTCCTTTTTGCTTGTTAATTAACCTTTTACCATGGTAAAAATTGTGTGGCTCACAATCAACCAACCAACCCTTCCCATTTGGTCATGCTTATGTCATCTACCTATGTCATCTTGTTACACTTGTTCTCCTTGTTGGTGTGATGACATCATCCTCCACTAACCTCTTTGATTAACTCCTAATTACTTGGCTAATGATCGCTGATCTGTTATACCGTTCGTTTAACTTTCGTTCTCGTTTATCGCTTGAGGGATCATACCCGGGATCTTATTACTTGGTTTCCCTAAAACTTTCTCAATATTTTATATTCCTTTTATGATCCTCTCTTATAATCCTTGAATTTAAATCCTTTTAATCATGTTACCTTATACTCAATTCTTTCGGTATCTGGTGGATTTTCGGGAAAAATCAAAGTGTTCGAATTTGGGTTCTGACAATCTTTACATACACTTATATACCATATAGAGTACTAATAAGATCTCAGAATATCAATAAAAGAACCCCTACATAGTGTGACATGAAAAGTTTTCTTATTCAGCATAATCAGCAAAATCACTATTCATAAGGGTTACAAAAAGTTCAAAATTTTTGGGGTTATTACAGTCTCCCCTCCTTAAAAGGATTCCGTCCCAGAATCAGATAGAAAATGAATAGGTCTACTTTCTTAGCATTGCACTTTCTAACTCTCAAGTCAATTATCCACATTGTGGTTCTACCACCAACTCTGACTAGTTTGATAACCCTTCTCCTAAGCACTTGTCCCTTTTCGATCTATAACTCGTCCTGGTTACTCCATATAGGTTACGCCTGGTTGCATGTCTATGCGCTCATACGCCCCTATTTGTCTGGCATCCGAATTACACTTCCTTAATATTGATACATGGAACACGTTATGAACTTGCTACAGGTTCAGGGGTAGGGCTAGCTCATATGCTAACTTCCCATTACGTCTTAATACCTCAAAGGGTCCAATAATTCGAGGGCTTAGCTTTGCTTTCTTTCCGAACTTCATCCATCCTTTCCAAGGGGATACCTATAACTGCACTAGGTCCCCTACTTCCTACTCTTTGTTCTTTCGTGTCAAATCAACATACTTCTTATGTCCATCTTGGGCTACTACCAGCCGTCCTCTGATTAGATCTATTATATCCCTGGTCCTTCGGACCACTACTGGTCTGAGCATCTTGCGCTCTGCAACATCATCCTAACATAAGGGAGATCGACATTGTGTTCCCTCAAGGATCTCATAAGGCGATATCTCGATACTGACATACGATCTATTATCGTAAGAAAAATCCATCCGCATTAAGTGATCATTCCAAATTCTTTCAAGTCCATTACACAGAATCTCATCATAGCTTCTAGCATTATAGCTTTCGCTTCTCAATACCCATTCTTTTCCAATTCGTAATCGCTACTATCTTCCGTTCCTAATATTATACTGGTTATACTTTTGCTCGTTAGCATTCTATAACCTTTTAATAACCACGTCAACCTTAGTATCACGAACGCGTTAGAATCGGAATACCACTGTACTTGGTACCACTTCATCTCTAGCTGCCTTCATCTTCGAAAGCTTGGTCCTTCGTATAGAAGTAAAAGAATTTATTGAGAGATCACTATGATCATGAACACTTGTTTTATTGCATAGTTAGTACAGAAGGTGGCCAGCCTGTAGTTCTTGACAAGCAATTAAACAACATGTGGTATCCTACTAGGCTTCTATCACACAGATAGATAGTCATTCGGCAATACCTCCCCTTCTGGAAGGGTTGTTCTTCTCAGCTTATACAAAATGAAAAGGAGAGAAAAGAATGAATTGAAGAGAATTGTATATGAAAAAAAATACTGCCACAAATATCTGGCTTGGATTCTACCTCTGAACTATAGAGGTTTGTCATAGGAGAACAAAACATATGTATCTATATCAATATCCAGTATTATGGCATCGCATTTCACATGCTTAAATATTTTTGCTATTCCGTCCATCATTATATGGACCCATGCTCTTTATCGAGCTTATACACAATCACCTTTGAAACTCCCTCGACATCGAAAATCGAATCTGGGATCTCATTCTAGACATCATCGTTACTAGAATTCTATGCTTGTACCGCAACCTTCCTCGTATAGTAATACGACTCTCTACTGATAAGAAGGAATAAATATTCAATAGGTAGATAATCGACTTAATTAGTCTATCAATGATAACTTATACATCACCACGACCTGATTAGTGGTACTCAATCTCAACATCCATTCTAATACAACTCTTACGGTTGTAATCGACTCATTACTCACAAAATCATTGTTGCATTACTATGATCCATCGCTGACTTACTATAGTCATTTGTTTTCCTCGGAATCTTAATATCTAATCATACAGAGTCCATATCTGCCGTATCAAAATCTTTTAAGGAGTTAACATAATCACCATTCATAATTCATGAAGAACACTCCAGATCCTGACATACATACATGACATGAAGCAGATAAAATTGCAGAAGAGTTTCAATGAAAGCAACGATAGCAGGTTAATACCATTATTAACCATATGTCTTTATTAGCAGACATGAAGCTTAAAGGTTCATTTAGTCCTTTCGTAACATGGTCCTGGCTTATCTCAAGATATGACCTTATAAGATAGATAGCCCGCTCACGGCGATTTCATAAATTATATCTTTACCAACCTACTATCACGGTTGAGTATCGCACAATCATCAGAAGGAATGTCAATCTTTCAAACCATAATACAATTTTCACGGCTTTAACCATTATCACTGTATTCCTCTGGCACGAGCGCCGATAATTGTCTTCTTACACTTAAAGTGTCGGCCACCTCTTTGGCCTTTCCTGATAGTAATATTTCCTTACAATCAATGTCATTTTAACCACCTTCACTAAATTTTCTACCTCATTTCAAATCACTGCTTATGTGAAAATGCTTTTCTTAAGTCCCTGTGATAAAAAAAATTACCATTTTTCCATAAGTCACTGCCTTAGTCTCTAAATGTAAACATTATCATGGCTGACTCTCGATCATACTTAGGACGTCTTTTATCTTGGGCCCTTCCCGCTTTAACATTCTGACCTTCATTGGTTCAATCTATACTTCTTATGGTTTAACACGTGCCCACCCGGCATTATTATAATCACGCCATTTTTCCTTTATCAAATTTCTATTCTTGAGAACTTCGAATATTACCTTTCTCCTTATAAAACCTCTAAGGTTATCCTTAAATCGTTCCTCCTGTATTCCCTAGATACAGGCATATCAAAATATCATTTACTAATACTAGAACCATTGTTTATACACTTCTAAAAAATTTCTCCACTGATCCTTAAGGTTGTTGTTACCTTAATCATTTCCAATTCATACTGTCAAAACTCATACTGTCCCTATTAAGGGTAAAATGCCAACCTTCATGCATTCCCCTATGGTTCATCTCAAGTTATCGAAGTTATATCCTTAATTCCACCTTTAAAAAGGTACTTGCATCCTTCCATGGATAAATCAAGTCATATATCCTTGATAGATTATCTTATTCAATCATTCCCACCCAGATAGTCTATACCAATTTCACAATAGCATCCTTATTCAAACTGAGGTCAACCCATATGGCCTTCAAAAGATAACAATGGTTACCCGCTTTTCTTTCCTAATTTGGTAATGACAACAGGGATGTTCTGGAAGATATTGGTCGTGTTCAACATGAACTTCTTCTTAATAATTCCTCATTTACTTTTGTTGTTTATCTCAACAGTCATCTCAATGTTGGGATATCTTTCATACCTGGCGTCTCCCTTTCTGGGTATCATGCCACCGGTCTTACACTTCACATTCTTGAAGGTCACTTCCTTCATCCAATTTTCCTAATTTCTTACTTTCTTGTCTTCTCAGTCTATCTGCGTCTCATTATTTATCCTTCGAACTATCTCAAGGTTTCCTCGAATCCTCCCAACTTACAGGGGATAAAATATATGTATCTCTTATGCCTTCAACCATCAACTTTAACTTATGGTGAATCACCCTCATCCTGACGAATACATACTTTTTAATTTCTATTTCTACGAGTCTTTAGGGTTTCCTCATACCCAACTCCCTTATCATTCCTCAAATTCTATTGTCTTTATTTTCCTTTCCACTTCAGTTTCTTTTTTTTTCTTTTCTATTACAATCATTTCATGAACCCACTACTTATTGACTTCAAACATCACGTCGTTCTGGGATTCTTGTCATCAGAACGAATCTTGACAACTTTTACAACTTAGCTTCATAATTCATCATACTCGTCCGCCTTTGTTCTGGCTCTAAAGCTTTTACACTATCTCCATAACCTTGGGAATTACTTTCCCGAAAACAATTGACTGAACTTTAATCAGTTTATTCTAACCTCTGGCTCCGTGCCTTTCTTGGTCTTTCACCAGCGGGTGGCCTCTCTCTTAGGAGGGTAAGTGACAAAAACAGTCTTTTGTGCTTCATCAATCATTTAGAATATAAAACCATTCCTCTATTTCCTTTATCCAGGCTCTTGCCTCGATTTGGTCAACTTGTTCCTTGGAACTCTGAGAGCTTAGCGACTTAAAGGTCCTGAAAGAATTTCCCACTACATTGTTTCCTCAGGGTGGTGTTTGGGGGGTTAAAATTCTAAGTTCTTTTTAGACAGGTCCATGAATTTTTGTATAGGATTACCGTCTCGGGTCTCCTTTCCTTACTCGACTTTCTGTTTCCTTAGTGTGAAATGTTTATCCTTTTCCCATACTTGGGGTTATCTTATACATTAAAATCCTTGTTTTCCACTTCATTATGTTATGGGCTCCTTCTTTCTTAATGGAAACCTCCCTGACTATCACATTCGGGGTTTGCCATAAATCTTATTCCTCGAACTATGGCTTTCACCTAATATCTCGTCCTTAAGCTCTTGAACATTTGGAACCCAAATTCTATAGGAATTCCTCATTATTCCCTTATCATCTTTCTCTGTATTAATCTCTTCTCTATTTGTTGGCTCTCTGCCTTCATTCATCACTTTTTTTGGCACAATATGATCTTTCCAATAATTCGGGCTGTATTGCAATCACAAACAGCTTTTCGGTACCGGCTCCGGTTACCTTCACTTCTATTTCCATTTTCTCAAAATCTCTTATCAACTCTCCCAAAGACATTATCATCTTGAGTCTCTTCTTTATACTAAGGGAATTAGCCACCATTTTGGCTTTCCCTGGATGATAAAGAATCTCATTATCGTAATCCTTTATTAGCTCTAACCACCTCCTCTGGCGCATGTTGAGCTCTTTCTACGTGAAAATGCACTAGAGCACTTATGGCTTGTGTAAATATCGCACTTCTCTCCACACAAGTAGTGCCTCCAATTTTTTAGGGCAAAACTATTGCCACGAGCCCAAGCTCATGGGCGGGGATATCGAATTTATATTCTCTTAATTGTCGTGACGCGTACGTGATTACCTTGTTGTGCTGTATAAGAAGCACCCTAATTCCTTATGTGAAGCTTCACTACACATCACAAAATCTCCTTTTCCATCTGGCAACGCCATCATAGGGGCCATCTTCAACCTTTGCTTTAGTTCTTATAGCTGTTCTCTCATTTCTCTGTCCATTCGAACTTCTCAGTCTTACGAGTAAGCCGCGTTAAAGGGGCTATTATCTTTACAAACTTGAACGAACCTCCTGTAGTGACCGGCAAATCCTACCTCTGGTAGTCGCCCAAACCATGGTCATCAATTCCTGAGGGGTCCTTTATTCATTCTTGTTAGGATCCTTCACGGGATCCTTCTCAGCGATAATCCCTTCTAGGACAACATCCTCAATCGCTACATCCTCAATATGAACATCACCCGGTCCCGTGTTAGGACGCTCTATCGGATCCACAATCTGATCTCCAACAACTAATAAAACATCATCGCGTTGTTGTTCCTCAACCTCAGGGTTCGGAGTCCGCTACCATATACGATAACGAACTACACTTCTATTACGATATTTATAAGGGTTCCCATAAGGGTTTTAACTGTCAGTACTACGTTAGGTAGTCGGACTATGAACTTGGCAAGAGTTCTTATTTATCTTAGTGAACTTTATTTTAACGTCACTTCATCTCTGAGGTTTATAACGCTTAGCTCTGATACCATTTCTGTAACACCCCCAAATCTGGGGTCGGGGATCCGAGTTGTCACGAGTTCCATTTCCCTTAATAACACTCAATCTTTATAAACAACCAACTACTGCGTACTGTGACCCCACAATATACACACACACACAAGTTATGGTCTCAGAGATGAATATCCAAAAATAACACAAGTCATTTTATTCCACAATTATAAACCATTACACCTCAAAAGGGTTTCTGAATAAATTTACATTTCTTTGCCATTATTACAATTCATATAGATACATAAGTCTGGTACATCAGAAGTTGAAAGCCTAGCCTATTGGTACTTCCTACCTCAGCTACAGCGGCATCAACGCCTACAGAAAACCGCGGAACGTTACCTATCCGCTCGCAAATTGGGAGCTTGGTCATGTTCATCTTATCTATCTGTTGTTGTGTGATGAAAAAAGAAAGCAAGGGTGAGCAACAAGCCCACCGAAATAATATGTATTATAATTAACAATATGTGAGCATTCTCATAGTACTCATGAAAGTCTTGGTCAAGAAGAAATGAACCAAGTTTGATATCTTATTGTGACCAAGTCACAAAATATTCAGTATATATGTATATATACTTTTCAAAATCTAGGAAGTCCTCTTCCATGCATAATATACACAGAGTTCCAGTTTATAACTATAAAAATATCGTTGCAAGGTGATCTCATATATCTAACTTTGTCTCAACGTTTTTGTGAAAATCTTTGTCATGCATAAGATAATCATTAACCAGATATAAGTTGAAAAGATGAAGTTACAAGATACTCCAATATACTTATATCTTTTCCGGATACTACTTGAACTACCACCGTTCAAGGTATCATCAGTTTCAAAAGTTCATCACATAGATGAGACTACAAGAAAAGACTTGAATAGATTCAATCTTTGAAATATCATTATAAATAATGAAGTTACGAGATACTTCATTAAGTCCCGATATATACACCTATATATACATTTCATACACTCCTTGAAAACCTCTGTTATGAAAATTATATACAGAGTTGCAATATCCAATGAATTTGAAAACGAGAAAACCGTGGCATAAACCTGATATCTTGCTGATCAGGCAAAGATACCAATAAGCAACCTTTTCTACTAGTAGATGGACGAATTCCCCACTGGTCATCACCCTGGCCGTATTAAGACCTATACTGGACTGCCACTCAGCCACTTACGCATTGATGGACTCCCACTGAGCCACTTACACTTTCATGGATGTAATAACCCCCAAAATTTTGAACTTTTGTAACCCTTATGAATAGTGTTTTTGCTGATATTGCTAAATAAGAAAACTGTTCATGCCACACTACAGTAGGGTTTCTTTTATGGATATTCTGAGATTTTATTAGTATTCTATATGGTATATAAGTGTATGTAAAGATCGTCAGAATCCAATTCCGAACACTTTGATTTTTCCCGGAAATCCACTAGATACGGAAAGGATTGAGTATAAGGTAACAGGATAAAAAGGATTTAAATTCAAGGATTTTAATAGAGGATCATAAAAAGGAATATAATGTATTGAGAAAGGTTAAGGGAACCTAAGTAATAAGATCCCGGGTATGATCCCTCAAACGAGAAACGAAAGCGAAAGTTAAGCGAACCGTATAACAGATCAGCGGTCATTAGGCAAACAATTAGGAAGTTAATCAAAGAGATTAGAGAGGATGATGTCACCCAACCAATGAGAAGAGGACAAAGAGGGGAGGATGACATCACATGATGACATAAGCATGACATAAGGGAAGGAGATGTGGTTGAATTAAAACCACACAAAGTTCAAGGTTAATAAGGTAATTAACCAAGACAAATCAAAAGAAAATCAACCAACCAAAAAAAACAAAGCAAACACAAAAAAATCATTTCATTTCTCTCCACCAAGAAGCTTGCTCTCGGCTTTTTACATTTCAAAGAGAAGAATTTTCAAAATCCAAGTTCCAAGCTTCCTAAATTGGTAAGATAATTCTCTAGTACTCCTTATGCATAGATATGGCTATCCTATGAGTTTAAGCCTCCAATTCATTCTCAATCTTCTCCAAGAAATCAATGAAGAAGACAATGAATAGTGATTTCAAGGTTTTTAACTTGATTTTTCTTGTTTTTCCTTTAAGATCCGAGCATCCCTAAGACTCCTCCAGGCTTCCTAAGGCTTCCTAGCTACTCACACCACTTCAAGGAAGGTATATCATCCCCAAACCCTAGCTTTACTTGGTATATTAGGATGATTTTGGTTGTTATGGTAATAGAGTAGCTTAATGATGGTTGGTTTAGAGTTGGGTTGGAATGGTGGTGAATGAAATATTGAAATCTTAAGGTTTGGTTAAAGGATTTAGTATAGTTTAAATTCAAGTTTTAGGAACAAGTATAATTGTTAATGATGAGTTGATTGGGGCTGTTGTAATGTGATATGGATGGACTTTGATTATATGAATGGATTGGGGTTGCTTGATGATTGAATTGGAATGGTATAAAATTTGGAAATCGCGTAAACATAGCCGTCGTAATGTCCGATTTACTTTAGACCGCTTTTGTACATAACATTAGGACCCGAGAAATCCCTGCTAGGTTTTGACCATTGCCATTTTTAGATAGTTCATGTTACGAGCTTCGTTTTGATATGTGGTTCGTTTGATTCCGATGTACGGTTTAGGAGAAACGGCCGTTTTAAGTAACGACGTTTCGCGAACGAACCATTACCCCTCGCCTTACTTTGAAACATAGGTTAAAGACCTTAAAGGGTTAATTAATGTATGAAAAATTATGTTAAGTGTGTTAGGCAGTTGGTAAGACACTCGCGAAGGAATCTCCTTAAAACTCATAATGGTTAAATTATTAAAAATGGTGGAGCCGAGGGTACTCGAGTGACTTAAGAGAATCAGTAAGCGCAAAGCGAGCGTTAGAGTCTAATTTGGTTAAAGTATAGATTTACAAGTGACTTTGGTTTAATTCCAACTCACATGTTGTTTATAGGTTACCAGACTCGTCCCAAGCCATTAATCACCCTCAGTCGCTCAGGTAAGTTTTCTACCCGTTATACTGTTGTTGTGATGTATACATATGTATATGCATTATCTTGTGATAGATGCATGATGGTTAATTAGCAAATTCTTGCGATATATTGTAGCATGTGATATGGTATATATGCATGTCTGTTTCGTATTCTTGATACATATATCTGTTGATTCAGTTGATAATATCTATGCTAGATATAAGCGGTAATTTGCATATACCCTTAGTATAGGGGACCCAAAGGTGAATATTTTTCTAAAACCGGGAGTCGATGTTCCCGAGTATAATATATATATTTATATATATATATATGAATAGTTTTCAAAACTATTATTCGGATAAGGTTTATTCGATAACTTTATTTTATTAATGAATATTATTTTGAATATTCATTTGAGGGCTTATGACTCCGTTTATTTTATTAATGAATATTATTTTGAATATTTATTCGAGGGCTTATGACTCCGTTTATTTTATTATTCAATATTATTTTGAATATTCATTCGAGGGCTTATGACCCCGTTTATTTTACTAATGAATATTATTTTGAATATTCATTCGAGGACTTAAGACTCCGTTTATTTTATTTAATGAATATTATTTTAAATATTCATTTGAGGACTTATGACTCCGCTTATTTATTACATAATATTCTTTATTTTATTAAAGAATAATGTTTCGATAATTAAACTTTATTCGATTATTCAAATAAAGATCATACTTTCGTATAAATATATCTTTGGTTATTTATTTTTCATTTCAAGTATGAGTTTTAAAACTCCTACCTCGATTATTTTTATAAGGATCATCCTTATGGGAATATTATTTAAATAATAATATTCAGATACTTTCTAACATATCGAGACTGATTTATTTTATTAAATCAGCGTTACTCTAAACATTTCGAGTCTTCAAAATGATTTTAAAAGTTAGGGCGGATCCCAAAACTCATTTTTATATTTAAGATCTCCTTTCGAAGGGGATTTAAATACTCGCTCAAAACCTGAGGGATCCGGCTCTGTGGTGTATTTTATATTCGCAACAAGGTTGCTATTTTGATAAAAGAGTTTTTGATTACTTACCCAACACTCGGGAAGTAAAATTCTTGGAACAAGTTAATCCATTAACAGGCATCGCTTGGGAAATATCGGTGAGTTTTCCTTTCCAACTAGATACGACTTCTTAGTGGAGCCGTATCAACAAGTTTCTACTTGGGGAAAGTGGGGACGAGCTTTACGTTTCAGAGTCATGGATTTCATCTGAATTAGGAGTGGCGTAAGTGGTCGAGTAGCGCCGGCCCAGCCTTATTATATTGGCCCAAATGGCCTAGAAGTTCCGCTAAGGCGGTCCATTCCTTAGGAGTTCAGTGTTCGGTTGACAAATAAATCCGACAGGTTCTCCTCTACATGTAGAAAATGGTGGGGTTGTACTACTACGACTGATCATCGTAAGTGGTCTTCCTGGCACGGCAAACTCCCGTAATGAGTTCATCATCCAGTTAAATAATTCTGCAACACTACCCGTAGCATTTCGATCGAAAGGCTACGAATGGGTGGTTGCCGAAGCATTGACAGGGTCAAACAGTTTTATTGGTGTTTCCATTGAATGAAGTATCTCGTAACTTCATTTCTTTTAAAAATATTTCAAAGATTGAATATATTCAAGTTTTAATTTATGGTCTCATCTATGGGATGACCTCTTGAATCTTATTATACTTTGAGCAGTAGTAGTTCAAATAGATTTCTAAAAATGGTATAAGTATAGTGAAGTAATTGGTAACTTCATCTTCTTTTAAACTTATATCCAGTAAGTAATTACCTTACACATGATAAAGGATTCTAGTAAGTATCCATTCAGATGCTTGTATTATTGTTATCACTATATATTATCTTGTGAGCTGTAATGCTCACTCTTGCTTCATTTCTTCATCACACAACAACAGTTAGGAAAGATGGCCAGGCTCAAGCAGACCCAGCGCAAGAGCGTGGGAAGCGCCCCGCGCCTTCCCGTTGAGATCGTAGCTGCTATAGCTGCAGAGGTAGATCTACCTGTAGATCAGAAATTCTACTTTTGGGAACCAAATATTGTATAATTATAACTTGTGGCGGATAATGGCAATTAACTGTAAATTTATCAAGTAATCATTTTGGGTTGTAATAAATTTTAATTGTGGATTCAAGGACTTGTACTTATTTCAATTTCATCTCTGAGACTATGACGTGTGGTGGTGTGTGTTAGTGTGGGGTCACAGCTTGAGATTGTTTATTATTAATTAAGTTAAGTGATAATTATGGAAAGAAAGACCGTGACGACCCGGATCCCTGACCCCGGATCTGGGGGTGTTACAGAAATGGTATCAGAGCTAAGCGTTATAAACCTCAGAGATGATGCGACGATATAATAACAAACTCACAAAGATAATAAGAACTCTTGCCAAGTTCATGGTCGGACTACTTAAAGTAGCGCTGACAGTTAAAACCCTTACGGGAACCCTTATAAGTATCATGATAGTAACTTAGCTCGTTTAATGTGTAGGCACATGAGATAGAGTACCCTGAGATGTTCGAGCGTGAGCATGATGAAGCACTGCTAGATGTTGAGGATCAGGAGGAGCCTGAGATGGAGGAGGATGAGGAGGACCCCTCAGAGGAGTCAGAGACAGAGGTCATTGCTATTTTAGATGAGGAGGACCCGGATGAGGTCCCAGTGGCTGAGGAGCATGTCGGAGCTATGGTAGTGTACACTGGTACCCCTTTACCCACACTTCCGGTGGTCAGAGCTCCTACCCCTCCACTACCATCCTGGAGCACCTATGATGACAGCTCAGAGACCCATACTCCCGAGCTTAGGCAGACCGAGGAGGCACCCCCAGCGGCTCCGGATTCACCACCTCTCGACCCTGCCCATAGGCAGTCTTTGTTAGCCCACGACTATGTTCAGGATGTACTGAGGACCCGATTGGCTGTTGCTGAGGCCCGGCTGGATGAGGCCAGGAGGGAGTTGGATGCGGAGAGGGCGGGTAGGCGTACCCTAGCTTATGAGACTAGGGCTGCTATACCCCGATCCTTGAAGAGGGAGCTGACGGGGATAGAGCTCACGTCTCGAGCGAGACTCAGATCTCTCCAGGGGGACAGGCATGGTAGGATCTCCAGGCGGCAGGCCGGCTATATCTTCCGTCGTGCGATGGAAAGGGTATGGGAGCTGACCCGCTCTGGTGTGTGATTCAGGATTGACGATGGGATAGTCTAGTTGTCTAGTTAGTCGAGGCCTTAGTAAGAGCCAATTTTCCGGGATAGTTGACTTGTATATAGCATCCCTTGATCTGACTAGACAGATAGACTCTTGTGTATCACTTTTGGGACAGATGGCTGTAGCACTGTTGTACTTTTGACCAGATCAAACTATGTATTTCTCGCATTATGTATATATTTGTTTCCTTTCAGTTCAGTTCCTTAGTGACGAGATCACTGTTTCTATCATTATTATTACTGCACTTCTTATTAGAACTGTCATAAAATAATAAAATTGCGAGATACATTCTCCCCATTATAGAATTGTGCAAGGCACAATGTTGTCTATGATTGTGACCTAACGTTAAATTTTCGATTAATTTTTTTTTTATTATCAGTATCATGCTGCCAAGAAAGATTGGAACTAGGGCGAACCCTGGATCTGAGGACTAGGGAAGCCATAACCAGGACGATAGGAACCAGGAACACAGTGAAGAGAAAGATGAAGATTATGTGGAACAGGATGACTCCCTGTATGAAGAGGAAGAGGAAACATATGATGTTGAGGGATTTGAGATAGAGGCTGAAGAAGGAGAAACTGAGGTTGAGCAACCAGTACCAAACCCAGGCATGGATCCCATGGGCCAGTTCATGCAACTACTAAGGCAGAACTTGGAACGTCAACCCAACCCACCCCCTCAAGGAAATAACAATGCAGTGGCAAACTCTTTCAGGGCTTTTAAGTCCCTTAAGCCCCCTGAGTTCCACGGATCAGCCGACCCAGTTGAGGCAAGGGCATGGTTAAAGGAAATGGAGAAATCCTTTGAGATTTTGAGTACCGATGAGGCACAAAAGACTGTATTTGCTACCTACCTTCTGAAAGGAGAGGCTAACTACTGGTGGGAGGCCAAGAAAAACATGGAGACAGATGCTATCATAACCTGGGAGAGGTTCAGTCAGTTGTTTCTGGGGAAGTATTTCCCGAGGTTTATGGAAAACCAGATGGAGCTCAAGTTCTTGGAGCTAAAGCAGAATAACTTATCTGTAGCAGAGTACGAAGCGAAATTTACTGAGTTATCAAGGTTTGTGCCGGAGTTTGTGAGCACCGAGGAAAAGAAAGCTAGGAGGTTTCAGCAGGGACTGAAACCGTGGATTCAGAATAGGGTGGCAATCCTTGAGCTTACGGATTATGCCACTCTGGTGCAAAAGGCAACAATTATAGAAGCCGGAAGTGAACAGATGCAGAAGGAAAGAGAAAAGAAGGGAATAAAGAGGAAAAATATGTGCATGGGTGGGGGTTCAGCAGGAAGGAGCTTCCCAACTAGATTTAATCGAGGAGCAGTGTCCCTACCGGGAAAGAACACTGGGTTTAAGCGGCCAATGAGCGTGAATGTGAGCCAGAGCGGCCAGAAGTCAAGAATGTCCTATTCCAACCAGTCTCGACTCCCATTTCCAGCCTGTAACACTTGTGGAAGAATGCATTCTGGGGAATGTAAGGGAAAGCCAGTAACCTGCTTTAAGTGTGGGCAAGTGGGCCACTATTCTCACAAATGCCCTTCGTCAGCCCCTGCCGTCATTCCAACCACCACTTGTCATCAGTGTGGACGCCCGGGTCATTGGAAGAGGGAATGCCCAATGAACAAACCACCAGCTTCAGGAGCCAGCAGGGCTGCCTCCAATAAGCCACCTACTGCGAGGACTTTCAACATGACAGTCCAGGATGCTATGAAAGACTCAGATGTGATAGCAGGTACCTTTCTCTAAATTCAGTCAGTGCAAACGTTTTATTTGATTCAGGAGCAACTAAATCTTTTATATTAAGAGACTTTGCGCGTAAATTAAGACTTAAGGCTGAACCCTTGATAGAACCCTTGCAAGTAGAAATAGCCAATCATGAAATTATTCCCGTAAACCAGATTCACCCAGCCTGTGAGATAGGCATAGGGGAACAATCTTTTAGTGTTGATCTGATCCCTTTTAAATTAGGGAAGTTTGATGTAATTTTGGGAATGGACTGGCTATCTAGCAATGATGCTCAGATAGACTGTAAGGGGAAGAAAGTTAAGTTAAATATCCCAGGAAAGAAAGAAGTAATATTTAGAGGAAAGAGGCAGACACAGAAATTTTTGACTATGGCCCAGGCCAGAAGGATGCTACGAAAAGAAAATGAGGCCTACCTAGCCTATGTGGTGGACACGCAGAAGGAGATGCCCAACTTACAAGATATTCCGGTAGTCAACGAATTTGAAGACGTATTCCCACAAGACCTTCCGGGATTACCACCCGATAGAGTGATTGAATTTGCTATTAAGTTGGCCCCAGGGACGGCGCCAGTTTCAAAAGCACCTTACCGGTTAGCCCCGTTAGAAATGAAGGAATTAGCTATCCAATTGCAGGAACTCTTGGATAAGGGTATGATAAGACCCAGTTTATCTCCGTGGGGAGCACCAGTTTTATTTGTTAAGAAGAAAGATGGAAGCATGAGGCTGTGCATCGACTATCGAGAGTTGAACAAGCTAACCATAAAGAACAGGTACCCATTACCTAGAATAGACGATCTGTTCGACCAGCTAAAGGATGCTGTTTATTTTTCCAAGATTGACCTGAGAACTGGATATCACCAACTAAAGATTAAACCCGAAGATATTTCCAAGACAGCGTTCCGTACCAGGTATGGGCATTATGAGTTCTTGGTGATGTCCTTTGGATTAACCAACGCCCCAGCGGCTTTCATGGATTTAATGAATAGAGTATTTAAGAAGTACTTGGACAAGTGTGTGATAGTTTTTATCGATGATATTTTGATCTACTCAAGGACTGAGGCAGAACATGCAGAGCATTTGAGGATAGCTCTAAGAATACTCAGAGAGGAACAGTTGTTTGCCAAATTCTCGAAGTGTGAATTCTGGCGGAATGAAGTACAGTTTTTAGAACATGTGATCAATAAAGAAGGAGTATTGGTCGACCCCTCCAAGATAGAGGCGGTCTCAAATTGGGAAAGGCCAACCACCACAGAGGTAAGGAGTTTCATAGGATTGGCCGGCTACTATCGTAGATTTGTACAGGACTTTGCGAAGATCGCAGCCCCTTTGACACGACTTACTCGTAAGACAGAGAAGTTTGAATGGATGGAGAAATGCGAGAACAGTTTTCAGGAATTAAAGAAAAGGTTGGTAACGGCCCCCGTGTTGGCATTGCCGGACGGAAAAGGAGATTTTGTGATATATAGTGACGCGTCGCACAAAGGATTAGGGTGTGTGCTTATGCAGCACGGTAAAGTGATTGCGTATGCATCAAGACAACTGAAGGAATATGAGATTAGATATCCTACCCATGATCTTGAGCTAGCGGCAATAGTTTTTGCCTTAAAAATTTGGAGGCACTACTTGTATGGAGAGAAGTGCGAGATTTTCACAGACCATAAGAGCCTCAAGTACATATTTACGCAGAAAGAGCTCAACATGCGCCAGAGGAGATGTTAAAACTAATCAAGGACTATGATTGTAAGATTCTCTATCATCCGGGGAAAGCCCATGTGGTGGCTGACGCCCTTAGTAGAAAGGAAAGACTCAGAATGATAACGACTTCGAAAGAATTGATAAGGGATTTTGAGAGAATGGAAATATAAGTAAAGGTAACCGGAACTGAAAAGCTTTGTGAGATCTCAATGCAGCCAGAGTTATTGGAAAAGATCAGATTGTGCCAAGAAAAAATAATGAATGAAGGCAGAGAGTCAATGACTGGAGAGGAGATCTATACTGAGAAAGATGATAAAGGGATAATGAGCTACTCCTACCGGATTTGGGTTCCGAATGTTCAAGAGCTTAAAGATGAGATTTTGGATGAAAGCCATAGTTCAAGGTATTTCATTCACCCGGGAAGCACCAAGATGTATAGGGATTTGAAGGAATATTACTGGTGGCCCAACATGAAGAGGGATGTAGCAGAATGGGTAAGCAAATGTTTGACTTGCCAAAGAGTAAAGGCAGAGCACCAGAGACCCAGTCGACTTTTACGGCCCCTGGAGATTCCCGAATGGAAATGGGAACAGATAGCGATGGATTTTGTTGTAGGCTTGCCAAGGACGAAGGCCAATCATGACGCCATATGGGTAATTATAGACCGACTGACAAAGTCAGCTCATTTCATTCCTATCAATGAGAGATACACAGTCGATAGACTGGTGGACATTTACCTTAAGGAAATAGTGACGCGACATGGAGTCCCAGCGTCCATTGTCTCAGACCGAGACCCCAGATTCAACTCCAGATTTTGGAGGAGCTTTCAAGAATGTGCGGGGACCAAGTTAAATATGAGTACCGCGTACCATCCCCAGACGGATGGGCAGAGTGAAAGGACCTTCCAGACACTAGAGGATATGTTGAGAGTCTGTGTAATAGACTTTAAAGGAAGTTGGGATGATCACTTGCCGTTGATCGAGTTTTCTTATAACAATAGCTTTCATGCTAGCATCGGAATGCCGCCTTATGAGGCCCTGTACGGAAGAAGGTGTCGATCTCCCTTATACTGGGATGAAGTAGGGGAGCGGAAGATGCTCGGACCCGAAGTGGTCCAAAGGACCAAAAACATAGTGGATCTTATCAGAGGGCGGCTTGTAGCAGCCCAAGACAGACAGAAGAAATATGCAGACCTAGCCCGAAAGGACAAGGAATATGAAGTAGGGGACTTAGTACTGCTGAAGGTATCCCCTTGGAAGGGATTAATGAGGTTCGGAAAGAAAGGAAAGCTAAGCCCAAGGTATATTGGACCTTTTGAGATATTAAGACGGATTGGGAAGTTGGCTTACGAGCTAGCCTTACCCCCAAACCTACACCAAGTTCATAATGTGTTCCATGTGTCAATGCTAAGGAAGTATCATCGGGATGCCAGACACATAGTGGAGTACGAGCAGGTGGATATGCAACCAGATCTGACTTACGTGGAGAAGCTAGTAAGGATTATCGATAAGAAGGAGCAGGTGCTTCGGAACAAAGTAATCAAGCTAGTCAGAGTGCTATGGCAGAATCATAATGTGGAAGAATCAACTTGGGAACTATAGAGCGCAATGCTAGAAAAGTACCCCCATTTGTTTCTATTTGATTCCGGGACGGAATCCTTTTAAGGAGGGGAGACTGTAATAACCCCAAAATTTTGAACTTTTTGTAACCCTTATGAATAGTGTTTTTGCTGATATTGCTGAATAAGAAAACTGTTCATGTCACACTACATAGGGTTTCTTTTATGGATATTCTGAGATTTTATTAGTACTCTATATGGTATATAAGTGTATGTAAAGATCGTCATAATCCAATTCCGAACACTTTGATTTTTCCCGGAAATCCACTAGATACGGAAAGAATTGAGTATAAGGTAACAGGATAAAAATGATTTAAATTCAAGGATTTTAATAGAGGATCATAAAAAGGAATATAATGTATTGAGAAAGGTTAAGGGAACCTAAGTAATAAGATCCCGGGTATAATCCCTCAAACGATAAACGAAAGTGAAAGTTAAGCGAACCGTATAACAGATAAGCGGTCATTAGGCAAACAATTAGGAAGTTAATCAAAGAGATTAGAGAGGATGATGTCACCCAACCAATGAGAAAAGGACAAAGAGGGGAGGATGACATCACATGATGACATAAGCATGACATAAGGGAAGGAGATGTGGTTGAATTAAAACCACACAAAGTTCAAGGTTAATAAGGTAATTAACCAAAACAAATCAAAAGAAAATCAACCAACCAAAACAAAACAAAGCAAACACAAAAAAATCATTTCATTTCTCTCCACCAAGAAGCTTGCTCTCGGCTTTTTACATTTTCAAAGAGAAGAATTTTCAAAATCCAAGTTCCAAGCTTCCTAAATTGGTAAGATAATTCTCTAGTACTCCTTATGCATAGATATGGCTATCCTATGAGTTTAAGCCTCCAATTCATTCTCAATCTTCTCCAAGAAATCAATGAAGAAGACAATGAATAGTGATTTCAAGGTTTTTAACTTGATTTTTCTTGTTTTTCCTTTAAGATCCGAGCATCCCTAAGACTCCTCAAGGCTTCCTAAGGCTTCCTAGCTACTCACACCACTTCAAGGAAGGTATATCATCTCCAAACCCTAGCTTTACTTGGTATATTAGGATGATTTTGGTTGTTATGGTAATAGAGTAGCTTAATGATGGTTGGTTTAGAGTTGGGTTGGAATGGTGGTGAATGAAATGTTGAAATCTTAAGGTTTGGTTAAAGGATTTAGTATAGTTTAAATTCAAGTTTTAGGAACAAGTATAATTGTTAATAATGAGTTGATTGGGGCTGTTGTAATGTGATATGGATGGACTTTGATTATATGAATAGATTGGGGTTGCTTGATGATTGAATTGGAATGGTATAAAATTTGGAAATCGCGTAAACATAGCCGTCGTAATGTCTGATTTACTTTAGACTGCTTTTGTACATAAAATTAGGACCCGAGAACTCCCTGCTAGGTTTTGACCATTGCCATTTTTAGATAGTTCATGTTACGAGCTTCGTTTTGATATGTGATTCGTTTGATTCCGATGTACGGTTTAGGAGAAACGGCCGTTTTAAGTAATGACGTTTCGCGAACGAACCATTACCCCTCGCCTTACTTTGAAACATAGGTTAAAGACCTTAAAGGGTTAATTAATGTATGAAAAAATTATTTTAAGTGTGTTAGGCAGTTTGTAAGATACTCGCGAAGGAATCGGCTTAAAACTCGTAATGGTTAAATTATTAAAAATGGTGGAGCCGAGGGTACTCGAGTGACTTAAGAGAATCAGTAAGCGCAAAGCGAGCGTTAGAGTCTAATTTGGTTACAGTATAGATTTACAAGTGACTTTGGTTTAATTCCAACTCACATGTTGTTTATAGGTTACCAGACTCGTCACAAGCCATTAATCACCCTCAGTCGCTCAGGCAAGTTTTCTACCCGTTATACTGTTGTGATGTATACATATGTATATACATTATCTTGTGATAGATGCATGATGGTTAATTAGCAAATTCTTGCGATATATTGTAGCATGTGATATGGTATATATGCATGCCTGTTTCGTATTCTTGATACATATATCCGTTGATTCAGTTGATAATACCTATGCTAGATATAAGCGGTAATTTGCATATACCCTTAGTATAGGGGACCCAAAGGTGAATATTTTTCTAAAACCGGGAGTCGATGTTCCCGAGTATAATATATATATATTTATATATATATATATATATATATGAGTAGTTTTCAAAACTATTATTCGGATAAGGTTTACTCGATAACTTTATTTTATTAATGAATATTATTTTGAATATTCATTCGAGGGCTTATGACTCCGTTTATTTTATTAACGAATATTATTTTGAATATTTATTCGAGGGCTTATGACTCCGTTTATTTTATTATTGAATATTATTTTGAATATTCATTCGAGGGCTTATGACCCCGTTTATTTTACTAATGAATATTATTTTGAATATTCATTCGAGGACTTAAGACTCCGTTTATTTTATTTAATGAATATTATTTTAAATATTCATTTGAGGACTTATGACTCCGCTTATTTATTACATAATATTCTTTATTTATTAAAGAATAATGTTTCGATAATTAAACTTATTTTCAATTATTCAAATAAAGATCATACTTTCGTAGAAGTATATCTTTGGTTATTTATTTTTCATTTCAAGTATGAGTTTTAAAACTCCTACCTCGATTATTTTTATAAGGATCATCCTTATGGGAATATTATTTAAATAATAATATTCAGATACTTTCTAACATATCGGGACTGATTTATTTTATTAAATCAGCGTTACTCTAAACATTTCGAGTCTTCAAAATGATTTTAAAAGTTAGGGCGGATCCCAAAACTCATTTTTATATTTAAGATCCTCCTTTCGAAGGGGATTTAAATACTCGCTCAAAACCTGAGGGATCCGGCTCTGTGGTGTGTTTTATATTCGCAACAAGGTTGCTATTTTGATAAAAAAAATTTTGATTACTTACCCAACACTCGGGAAGTAAAATTCTTGGAACAAGTTAATCCATTAACAGGCATCGCCTGAGAAATATCGGTGAGTTTTCCTTTCCAACTAGATACGACTTCTTAGTGGAGCCGTATCAACAAGTTTCTACTTGGGGAAAGTGGGGATGAGCTTTACGTTTCAGAGTCATGGATTTCATCTGAATTAGGAGTGGCGTAAGTGGTCGAGTAGCACCGGCCCAGCCTTATTATATTGGCCCAAATGGCCTCGAAGTTCCGCTAAGGCGGTCCATTCCTTAGGAGTTCAGTGTTCGGTTGACAAATAAATCCGACAGGTTCTCCTCTACATGTAGAAAATGGTGGGGTTGTACTACTACGACTGATCATCGTAAGTGGTCTTCCTGGCGCGGCAAACTCCCGTAATGAGTTCATCATCCAGTTGGATAATTCTGCAACACTACCCGTAGCATTTCGATCGAAAGGCTACAAATGGGTGGTTACCGAAGCATTGACAGGGTCAAACAGTTTTATTGGTGTTTCCATTGAATGAAGTATCTCGTAACTTCATTTCTTTTAAAAATATTTCAAAGATTGAATATATTCAAGTTTTAATTTATGGTCTCATCTATGGGATGACCTCTTGAATCTTATTATACTTTGAGCAGTAGTAGTTCAAATAGATTTCTAAAAATGGTATAAGTATAGTGAAGTAATTGGTAACTTCATCTTCTTTTAAACTTATATCCAGTAAGTAATTACCTTACACATGATAAAGGATTCTAGTAAGTATCCATTCAGATGCTTGTATTATTGTTATCACTATATATTATCTTGCGAGCTGTAATGCTCAGTCTTGCTTCATTTCTTTATCACACAACAACAGTTAGGAAAGATGGCCAGGCTCAAGCAGACCCAGCGCAAGAGCGTGGGAAGCGCCCCGCGCCTTCCCGTTGAGATCGTAGCTGCTATAGCTGCAGAGGTAGATCTACCTGTAGATCAGACATTCTACTTTTGGGAACCAAATATTGTATAATTATAACTTGTGGCAGATAATGGCAATTAACTGTAAATTTATCAAGTAATCATTTTGGGTTGTAATAACTTTTAATTGTGGATTCAAGGACTTGTACTTATTTCAATTTCATCTCTGAGACTATGACGTGTGGTGGTGTGTGTTAGTGTGGGGTCACAGCTTGAGGTTGTTTATTATTAATTAAGTTAAGTGATAATTGTGGAAAGAAAGACCGTGATGACCCGGATCCCTGACCCGGATCTGGGGGTGTTACAACAAGAGTTTGAAGTATATTTTCACTCAGAAGGAGCTCAACATGAGGCAAAGGAGATGGTTGGAATTGATTGAGGACTATGATTGCTCGATAAATTATCATCCGGGAAAAGCGAATGTGGTAGCTGATGCTTTGAGTAGGAAGGAGAGGTTGAATATGGTAGCAATACCAAAGGAATTATCTGAAGAAATTAAGAGATTTGAATTAGAACTTTGTGATTGCGGAAAAGTTAAAGAGATTTGTAATACTATGACTTTTCATCCAACATTGTTGGAAAAGATAAAGAAATGTCAGGAAGAAGTAATGAAACAGGAGAATAATCAACTGACCATAGAAGAGATTTGTACTCAAAGGGATGAACAAGGTATATTAAGGTTTTCCTCAAGAATTTGGATTCCTCATGTGACTAAATTGAAGAATGAGATATTGCAAGAAGCTCACAACTCTAGATTTTCAATCCATCTGGGAAGCACCAAGATGTACCAGGACTTGAAGCAGAACTTTTGGTGGCCAAATATGAAGCGGGAAGTAGCAGAATGGGTTGCGAAGTGCTATACTTGTCAAAAAGTGAAGGCAGAACATCAAAGACAAAGCGGATTAATTCAGCCCTTAAAGATTCCAGAATGGAAGTGGGAAAACATTACCATAGACTTTATAGTAGGATTACCACAAACGAAATCTGGACATGACGCTATATGGGTTATAGTTGATCGCCTTATAAAGTTGGAACATTTTCTTCCAATTAGTGATAAGTCTTCATTGGACAGACTGGACCATCTATATGTGCATAAAATTGTATTACAATATGGCGTGCCTGTATCGATAGTTTCAGATAGAGTTCCACGATTTAACTCGAGATTCTGGAAGCAATTTCAAGAAAGTCTTGGTACAAAGTTAAACATGAGTACGGCATATCATCCGCAGACTGATGGTCAAAGCGAACGGATAATTTAAACAATTGAAGACATGTTGCGTAGTTGTGCGATTGATTTTGCAGGAAGTTGGGACGACCACCTGCCATTGGTAGAATTTTCCTATAACAACAGCTATCACACCAGTATTGGCATGCCACCATATGAAGCTTTATACAGATGGAAGTGCAGATCACCAACCAGTTGGGATGAAGTGGGAGAAGGAAAGATTCTAGGCCCGGAATTGGTGCAATAAATGCATCAGACAGTCAAGTTGATTCAGAAGAGATTACTTGCTACTCAAGATAGGCAAAGAAAGTATGTAGACCTGACACATAAGGATATCAGATTCCAAGTAGGTGAAGCCGTATTGCTGAAAGTATCACCGAGGAAAGGATTGTCTAGATTTGGAAAGAAAGGGAAGTTAACACCTAGATATATTGGTCCTTTTGAAGTTTTGAGTCAAGTGGGAAATGTGGCCTATGAATTAGCTTTGTCGCCTTAGTATCAGCATGTGCATATTATGTTTTATGTGTCATTGCTTAAGAAGTATAATCCTAATACCAACCATGTGATAGAGTATGAACCTATAGAGATTCAGGCATACCTGTCATTTGTGGAGCAACCTGTCAAAATACTCGACTGGCAAGAGAAGAGTCTTAGAAATAAGATGGTCAAGTTGGTAAGAGTACTTTGGAGAAATCCCAAGGTTGAAGAGTCAACGTGGGAACTAGAGTCGGATATGCGTAGCCGATATCCTCACTTATTCTCCTAGATTCTGAGGACAGAATCCTTAAAGGGGGAGAGGATGTTACGACCGGTATTTATAAACCCTATCTATATATAATTGTGTGTTTATAATTAGAATTTAAATTATATGGAATTATAAATGTGGATGATCTATATGACTGAGTGTCTATAAACTAAGTGTTTAATGTATTAGTTTGTATAAAAAAAAATTGAAAAGAAAATCTTATCATTTAGTATTTTTAAATGATAATCAAAAGTACTTCATTTTATATGAAAAATCTATTTTAAAATCTTTTAACAATAAATTCTCAAATTTTATATCATTAAATTTTTAAAATCATAAGCTATTTTATGACATATATTTTGTGATTTATGAAATTGCATTTATATTTATATAAATTGTTTTACATAAATTAGTTGAATTTTAATTTGGAATTTACTTAGTTGCCCATGCATGCATTTTGATCCCAATACAAGTGAAGGGCAAACTTGGAAATTCCAACCCCACTAACTACTACTTTACTAGCCAAATTACTACCTTATCCTTGCATGCGAAATAACACAAGCTTGCTTGAGGGTTAATCATGTCAATTCTCACTTCTACTCACTTTTTAATCAAATCAAAACCATAAAAATCAAGTACAAGTTGTCATAATCACACTCACTTCACTCCACTCCACCCTCACCTCTCTTCTCCCTCACCCTCTCTCGGCCCTCTCTCTCGGCCTTCACTCTCGGCCGAAGCCCCTTCCCCTTCTTTTGCTTCATTTTTCGTTCAAACATCCATCTTCCATTTAAGTAATCTTACTCCCCATATCTTGTTCTTTAATAATCCAAAGATTTTAGGGTGAAAAGTCTATGTTTTAGTCTTGCATGGTAATGTTTTGTTAAACTCAAAGTGAACACCCTTGATTCTTGTGAATTTAAGTTTTTCACCATGAGATATATAATCATAGGGTTGAGAATGGCTAGACATGAGTGTGTCAAACTCATTCAAATGTTGTTTTCACCCTAATCCATTCGTCCATGACTTGTTAGGAGCCGAATGGATGGTATTTTTGTTGTCTTGTTGATTTTTGTGTGTTTATATGATAATAGCTTGGTTTTGGAAATAAAAACTTTAAAAAACTCTTTGCATGTTAAGTGATCACATAGTTATGGTTAATTATAGGCTTGCATGTTGATTTTATGATGAAATTTATATGGAAAACATATTGTTTTTGGCTTGTAAGTTCGAAAGCATGCATGCATAGGTACAACTCATGATTTTCGAAAGTTCTTGATCATTTAGATTGATTCTTGTTAATAATCTCTAATTTCAGTTGAGTTAAGATATTAATTATGATTTTTTCTCCCTGTTATTTGATTTTAATTCGTATATATATGGAGGATTTAAGATGTTATTTTCAAAGTGTGATGACTTATAATTAGTGTATTGTGTTAACTCTTATTTTGCTATATTGCACCTTAGGTAAGGATGATCTCCACTAAGACAATATTGTGAGTGGGAGTGTTAGTTCAATAGGTTGCCTTAGTTGAGGATTATTTTGGTTTCTGGTTGATGTTTGGTTTGGTTTGTCAAGTGGGAAACATGGTGGAAAGGGGTACAATAGATTCGGCAGATTTTCAGTCTGGTATCATGAGGTTTAGAGTGAGATTTGACCATGTCATTGTAATGTACTTTGAGGCCCAAGTCACCAGAAGCTAGTACAAGGGGTATAATTTAGATTTCAGGTGTTTGTTAGAGGTTTGTAGGTTGTTTGGTTAGGTGCACGAGTGAAAACACTAAATTTGTCCAGCAGGGGAAAGTTTTGCTACAACTTAGAAATGAGGAGTTTTGACCATGTCATGGGTAGGCCCTCACTAGGCCTTGGTTGGAATTAGTTAGAGGGAGTGTCAGAGGTGTTTTTCCAGCCATATTTAATAGGAATTGAGTTATAATCATGTGTCACAAGTTAGGGCAAAACAGGACACTTTTCTGTCTAGAAAATAGGGGAACCATGGACTTTAAGCTTAGGCCTAGGGAGGCCCAAGCTAGGCCCTTGAGCCACACCAAATTTGGGAGTTGCCTTATGATCAGAAGAGTCTAGTGTAAAAGTTTGGGAGGTAAATGGAAGTGTAAAGGTGTTAATTGTACTGAAAAACCCATTGGTGTCATCCTGAAATCACTATAATGAGCACATTCACTTCACATTTAGTTTTAGAGCACTTACAAGTAGGCCTAAATTGATCACCATAGTTTTAAGATAGTATAAGGTCAGTAGAGTGTAAGGCCTAAGTCAGGGTCAATATGAACTTGATGGTTTAGAAAAGGCACTTCGAGTTATGAGGTCAATATTAAGAGTTTTGGCTAGTTTAGCATAACTAAGTGACTTGAGTAAGTGGAGTGAGATCATCCAAGCTTAGTGATGCAATATAGTGTGTTGATATATTATTATGTACTTAAATATGTTATGTTAGAATATGTGACTATGTGAACTATTATGCTTATAAGATAATTGCAAGCATATATGTGTATATAGGCCTAAGTACCAAAGTGGTTAATTTCAGTTTATAATTAGGTTGAGTTGGTGAGAATATATTATAATGGGGTTATTATTATTATTTTGTGTAGGCTCACGAGACGAGGGTAAACTTTCCATTAAAGTCGAGTAAAGCTTCCAATTGCTCCCACCTACCAGTCAAGTCAAGACTTTCTCAAGGCAAGTGTTTCAACCTACATTTTGTTTACACCGCAATTGTGTGTTAGCCCAACTTTTATATATGATGCGAGTATTCTAATTCACCTTGATATATATATATATATGTATACATGATCCAAGTGGTTTTAAATCTATCTTTCATATTATAAGAAAATGCCATGAACCCTCAAGTATCTATTGCAAGTAGTTTAACTTTGCTTGGAGATTGCCATGCAAGTAATTCAAAAGTCATACCATGCTAGTATACCAAAGTAATTGTGATGCTGAACCCTGTATATGTCATACTTCGTAACCTTATCTTGACACCTAAAAGTTAGTTATTGCTCAATGATTGTTAATATATGCGTGATAACTCTATTCTTATCCTTAAACCATGATACCCTGTTATGCTTTGAACCGATGCTCACCATCTTTATATTTTAAATACTTATATTTTATCTGGAACAACTACATTGAATATAGTTTGACTTAGTTCCTTTATGCTATTCAATAACCCTGTTAAACCCCATTACCCAATTCCTTGTGAATAGAAACTTTGCAAATTTCCTTTGATAAGGTAGCAGTCTAGTTGATCACGACCTTAAAATTTATTAAACCTATTCCGCGTGCTTCAAAGTTGATCTAGAACTCATGATAAAGATGATCACTGTTTAAGAAATTAACTGTCACTTGGCATCAGTTTTTTTAAAAAAACTGAAAAGTTAAAAGTGGATTCTCAGTCCCAAAGGGGGACGAATGTTTTCTTGAAATAGTGGATCTGGACTAAGATGCAAGTCCTTTTTGCTTTTAATTTATAGGATTAAGAGTTTCCTAGGGATCCCTATTAATGTTCCAGAACCCAGCGATGTTCGGGATTACTTCGCGACTGATCACCGGCTGTAATCCGTAGCGTCATAAATTGGTTTTTGATAAAGAAATGGTTTTGAATTGTTTTATTACAAGAAAAAGATGCCATCACGCTGAAAGTTTATCTCTTGATACTATATTGTTGAATCTTTCATTTTCATTGTTATTCTTGTATTCTTGTTTATGTATATTATAGCACTTGTTGAGCATTTGGCTCACTACTTTCTTTACCCTGATATTACAGCTAGCTCATATGGTTAGATTCAAGCAGACAATGCGTAAGACTTGTGATGTCGATTCATATGTTCGAGCTCAGGTAGATTAGTGATCGTTTTGTGTGAGGACTCGAAATTAAAATCAGGTTATAATAGTTAATAGTGATGGGCTGTTCCAAACCCTAAACTGTAAGATCTTGGATTCAGATGTATTTATTTCCTTTTCTTAACTATTGTAATAATTCGTATAGTGTCTTTTGTTAAATTTGGGGCGTGACACAACTCGTCGGTGTTCTACACTTTCGCCCATATAAAGCTTCGTATGGTGGCATGCCAATACTTGAATGGTAGCTATTGTTATATGAGAATTCTATGAGTGGTAGATGATCGTCCCAACTTCCCGGAAAATCAATTGCACAGCTTCGCAACTTATCTTCAATGGTTTGGATTGTTCGTTCGCTTTGGCCATCGGTTTGTGGATGATATGCCGTACTCATGTTTAATTTCGTTCCAAGATTTTCTTGAAATTGCCACCAGAATCTCGAGTTGAATCGCGGGTCTCGATCCGAAACTATCGATATAGGTACACCATGACGTAACACGATTTCGCGTACATACATATGAACTAGTCTGTCTAACGAAGACTTCTCATTGATTGGAAGAAAATGTGCCGATTTCGTAAGGCGGTCAACTATTACCCAAATTGCGTCATGTCCAGAACATGTTTATGGTAATCCCACTACAAAATCCATGGCAATATTTTCCCACTTCCATTCTAGAATCTTCAATGGTTGAATTAAACCACTTGGTTTCTGATATTCTGCTTTCACTCTTTGACATGTGTCGCATTTTGAAACCCATTTTGCAATTTCTCTTTTCATGTTCGGCCACCAGAAACTCTTCTTTAAATTATGGTACATCTTGGTACTTCCCGGGTGAATCGAAAATCTTGAGTTGTGTGCTTCTTGCAAAATATCATTCTTCAATTCTGTCACATTTGGGATCCAAATTCTTGTTTAAAATCTCAACACACCTTGTTCGTCTTTTTGTGTACATATCTTTTCTCCCGTCAACTGATTATTTTCCTGAATCATCACTTCATCTTGGCATTTCTTTATCCTCTCTAGTAGTGTTGGTTGAAAGGTAATGGCATAACACATTTCTTCCGCTCCTCCATGATCACAATGCTCTAATTACAATTTTTCAACTTCATCAGATAATTCATTTGGCATTGTTATCATATTTAATTTTTCCTTCCTACTCAAAGCGTCTACTACCACGTTGGCCTTTCCAGGATGATATTGTATCGAACATTCGTAGTCTTTGATCAATTCCAACCATCGGCGTTGTCTCATATTTAGCTCCTTCTGAGTAAAGAGGTACTTCAGACTCTTGTGATCCGTGTATATCTCGCACTTCTCCCCATATAAGTAGTGTCTCCATAGTTTCAAAGCAAACATTATCGCAGCTAATTCTAAGTCATGAGTCGGGTACTTCTGTTCATGTGGTTTAAGTTGTCTTGAAGTATACGCTATCACCTTCCCGTGTTGCATCAATACGCATCCAAGTCCTTTATAAGAAGCATCACTGTATATCACAAAATCTCCCTTTATAATCCAGGTAATGCTAAAATCGGAGCAGTCACCAATCTTTGCTTCAATTCTTGAAAACTAATTTTGTACTTCTCCGTCCATTCAAACTTTTCATTTTTCCTTGTCAATTTGGTCAGTGGTACGACAATCTTCGAAAAATCCTTTAAAAATCGTCTGTAGTATCCCGCTAGTCCTATAAAACTTCTCACTTCTGTTGGCATCTTCGGTCTCTCCCAATTCATCATAGCCTCAATCTTTTCAGGATATACTCTAATTCCCTCACTTCCAACAATGTGTCCTAGAAATCTTACTTCAGTTAACCAAAACTCACATTTCGAGAACTTGGCATACAATCTCTCCTTTCATAACACTTCCAAAACTATTCTTAGATGTTCCACGTGATCAGCTTCTGTCTTTGAATATACTAGAATATCATCGATGAAAATTATGACAAACTTATCCAAGTACTCCTTGAATACTCGATTCATTAAATCCATGAAAGCAGTCGGTGCATTCGTCAACCCAAAAGCCATAACGAGAAATTCGTAACGTCCATATCTTGTTCGAAAAGCTGTTTTCGGTATGTCTTCAGACTTAATCTTCAATTGGTGGTATCCTGATCGTAGATCAATCTTCGAAAAACAAGAGGCTCCTTTGAGTTGGTCAAATCGATCATCAATCCTAGGCAAAGGGTATCTATTCTTAATCGTCAACTTGTTCAATTCTCGATAATCTATATAAAGTCTCATGCTTCCGTCCTTCTTCTTCACAAATAAAACTGGCGCGCACCACGGTGAAATACTTGGTCTTATAATTCCCTTGTCTAGTAGTTCTTGTATTTGCTTTGCTAATTCCTTCATCTCCGTTGGTGCCATCCTATATGGAGCTTTCGAAACAGGTTCGGTGCCGGGTGCAAGGTCTATTGTAAATTCAATTTATCGGTCCGGGGGTAAGCCGGGAAGCTCTTCAAGAAAAATGTCTAGAAAATCTCTTACTACTGGAATGTCTTTTGAATTAGAAACTTCTCTACCCTTATCAACTACATATGCCAAATACGCCTCGCATCCTTTCCGAATCAACTTCTTTGCTTGCATCGAGGTGAGGAATGTCTGAGTTTGACTTTGGCCCTTGAATGTCACTTTCTTCCCTTGAGGTGTCTTAATACTGCCCTTTTATCCTTACATTCTATTTGAGCACTGAAACTTGTCAGCCAATCCATCCCTAAGATCACGTCAAATTCGCCTAATTGGAAAGGAATAAGGTTCGCAGGAAAAACATGTTCGGCTATCTCTATTGTACAATGAAGGCAAATATGATTTACAGATACCATATCTTGATTAGCTAAAATAATGGATAAGGTTTCATGCATCAACTGGGTTTCATAATTCAACTTATCAATAAAAGACTTTGAAATAAATGACCTTGTGGCTCCCGAATCAATCAATACTTTAGCACTAGCAGCATTCACCGGAAGCGTACCTGACACCACATCGGAACTTTGAATTGCATCCTTCACGTTCATGTTGAAAGTTCTTGCTTGAGCTGGATAAGTCAAAGCTGGATGATTTGAAGATGATGCCATTTGAGGTTGATTGAAAGACATTGGGAATGATGAGGTTGGTATAGGAGTTTCTTGATTCACAGGGTAGGGTACAGTGGTCATTTGCGGCAATTGATTGTGTAATATATAGTAGATGATTTCAAAGATTACTGGAGCTAACAATTTCATTAGCATCTCTGATCATAGTATGAAGCAAATCAAATGGACATCTGATCTGAGTAGAAGATTAATGAACAGTTATTTTCAGTAATCTGTTAAGCTTGGGGTCAACCCTAAGTAAGTTGTATTGTTATCTTAATTTGTATTTTGTACTTGTAACACTTAAAGTCTGTAAAAATGCAAAGGAGCAGACTGGAGTCTTTTTCCTAAAATAGTATCAAGCCTAAGAATTCTATCTGGAAGAAGATTAAGAAGATCATGCCTTAGAAGAATTTTGAAGAAGCTTGGAGTTGAATAAATCTGTTTGGAGAAAAATACTTTAAGTCAAGATCTCTACAAGTCACAGATTTAATGTTATAGAGAAGTCATTCGAGAACTCCAGAGAGTACCGACGGATAAACAATATCTACTCGAAGGATGAGCAATATCTACTCGACGGATGAGCAATATCTACTCGACGGATGAACTATATATCTACTCGACGGATGAGCTATATATCTACTCGACGGATGAGCAATATCCACCGGGAGTGGAGAAGTCAGGAAAGCTACTCGAGAACTCAAGAAGATATCGACAAGCCAATTTAAAGAACTGAAGATTGGAGATATCGACAAGTCATTCCTTCACTAGAGAACTCAGAGTTATCGATAAGTCAAAGTGAAGATATAAAGACTAGAGATCTCGATAAGCTGAAGACCTCTACAAGTCAAACTCAATATGGAGTGCTAGAGATCTCGATAAGCCTATGTACTTATCGAGATGTCAAGTATTCTATTAAGTTCAAACTGGAGATCTCGAACTATAGTCTCAAAGTACAGAATTGCATATCAGTTCAATATCCAAGATTAACAATCAACAAACAATCCAACAACTGGATTGACAAGTCTACTAAAAGCAGCTTTGTTACGACCGGCATTTTGTGTAATATTATTTGTGGACTTGGTATAATATTAGAGCTGAATGTAAATATACTTAATGATTCTACGTTGTGTGAATGAAAATTTCTATATTATAAATTTGCTTTATGTAGTATATGATTTTTCAAAGTAAAAGTTTATTTATTTCCCTTATTTTTGATTTATAAGGAATATTCTAAACCTTGGACAAATTGTTTTTTAAAAGTTATTTTGTTCACAAATTTCAAAAGTGATTTTATAAAATTTTTAAAAATCCAAGTTATTTTATGGTATAAATTTTATAATTTTTGAACTTGTATTTTATTTTTTAAAAATAAATTTTTAAAAATTTTATTTGTTATAATTAGCAAATTACAAGGAAGCCCTTGCATGCAAATCACTCTTCTATTCTCTTGAAGGGCAAAGAAGACCTTTCCAACCCCACTAACTCATTTGTTGATTACCAAATTACCACACTAACCTTGCATGTAAAATGGCCTAACTTTAGCTAGAGGTCATTTTTGTACATTCTCACTTCCACTCATTATTTTGTCAATCCAAAAGCATAAAACCAAAAACCAAGTGGGAGAAGTCATTTTCACTCACTCCACACTCCAACACACCTCATTTTTCCCTCCTCCCCTCCCTCCCTTTTTGCTCTCGGCCGAAGCCCCCATTCCCCCACTCCCTTCCATTTTTCATTTCATTTCTCATCTTCACTAGTGTAAATCTTCCACCTACATTTATTTTATATACTTCCCAAGAGTTTTGTGACTTGGGAGATGAAGTTTCATGATTGCATGTCTAGTTCTTGTGTGATCTCCAAAGAGAAACTCTTGATTCTTGTGAATTCAAGAGCTCTCTATGAGATACATTTTATATATGTGTTAACTAAGTGTTTTATGGAGAAAACATGCTTTAAAATCCTTTGCATGCTACTGAAATTTCATTATATATTCATATTTAGTCATGCATGCTAGTTTTAAGATGATAAATGATGATCAACCATGTTGTGCATGCTACTCTTTTCGAAATCATGTTTTTATGTTTTAAAAATCTATAAATTCGAAATATTTGTACTTGAGATAGATTGTTTCTATGATATATTTCTTATTAATAGATAAGAGAATATATATTTCATGATTATTAAGGAAGAGTAATAGGTATAAGTCGAATTTGCAAGAATTTAAACTTTATGCCTTAGCCGAAATCTTGTTAAGTGTTTTCCATGAGTTGCATGTTATATTTTTAGTTGCATGTTGATGTTCTTGGGCATGGATGATCTCCCCTCCTGTCGAGGCACTATTTTAGGATGTTGATGCACTAGGTTTTCTTTAGTAAAGGTTGGATGCTTGGTTAATAAGTGAGAGTTAAGGTGGAAAGGGATTAGTTAGTGTTTGCATTTTTCCAGATTTGATGCACTAGTTTATGGGGAAGTTTTGAATGAGCATTTATTGTTCACTTTGAGTCCTAAGCCACCAGAAGGTAGAACTAGGAGTATATAAAAGGTTTTAGGTGTTTGTTGGAGGTTTGTAAGTCGTTTGGTTAGGTGCACGAGTGAAATCACAAAATCTGTCCAGCAGGGGACAGTTTTGTTGCAACTTGGAAATAGGAAGTTTTAACCATGTCATGGGTAGGCCCTCATTAGGCCCTGTTGAGCCTTAGTTAGAGGGAGTGTAAGAGGAGTTTTTCCATCCATAGTTCATAGGATTTGAGTTAGGAACATGTGTCACAAGTTAGTTCAAGTCAGGGCATTTTCTGCCCAGAAAAACAAGGGAACCATGGACTTTAAGCTTAGGCCCAAGGAGGCCCAAGCTAGGCCCTTGAGCCACATCAAGTTTGGGAGATGCCTTATGATCAGAAGAGTCTAGTGTAGAAGTTTTGGAGGTAAACTTGTAGTGTAAGAGTGTTTAATGCACTCAAGAAACCAAAGATGTCATTCTGAAATTTACCTCAGTAAGCACTTTCACTTACCACATAGTTTTAGAGCACTTATGAGGGAGACCTAGGTTGACCACTATAGTTGCAAGATAGCATAAAGCCAGTAGAGTGAAAGGCCCAAGTGAGGGTCAATAGGTTTTGGATAGTTTACTAAAGGCACATTGAGTTAGGAGACCAAAGTTGAAGACTTTGTCTAGTTTAGCGATCAAGTGACTTAGTTGGGGATCGAGATCATCCAAGCCTAGTATTGCATTATGGAGTGTGTGATATTATTTGGTATTAAAATATGATATGTGAGTATATGTGGCTATGTGTACTATTGTATTTATAAGGTGATTATAAATTGCGTGCATGTAGGCCAAAGTGCTATTTATGTTTAATTTCGGGTTGTAAATAGGTTGCGTTGGTGAGAGTATATTATAATGAGGTTATTATTAATTGTGTAGGATCTCGAGACGAGGGTAAACTTGCCATAAAGGTCGAGTAAAGTTTCCAGTTGCTCCTACCTGCCAGACCAGTCCAGCCTTTCTCAAGGCAAGTGATTCAACCTGTTTTTCGTTTACACTGCAATTGTGTGATAATTAGTTCCTATATATATGATGCGAGTATCCTGAGTTATCTTGCTATACTTGAACCAAGTGATTCTTAAATCTATCTTCGTATTATATAGAAATGCCATGAACCCTCAAGTACATATTGCAAGTAGATCAAAAGTCGTATCATGCTAGTACATCAAAGTAATTGGAATGCCATGATAAAAATAAAGATTTGTTATAATACTTGATTGATCCTCTTGATTAACATGCTATTGATTCCTAAAATCTTGACATCTCACCCTGATGCTTGAACCCCAATAGAAACTTTACCTTGATACCTAAAAGCCAGATTTTCTTTAAAGTTGTTCATGATTGTTTGATAACCCTATCCTTACCCTAAAGTTCGACATCCTGATATACCTTAAGCTAATGATCACTTTCTTTATACCTTAACACCTCTAGTATACTTGTAACCAGTGATGCTTATCTTCTTGATGCTATAATACCTATACCTTGTCTAAAACCATTGCTTTAAGCCTAGTTTGGCATTACTCCTTCCTATTATCCAAAAACCCTACTAAATCTTCTTGTCAGAAACCTTGTAAATAGAAACTGTGCAAGTACCCCGAGAGAATAAAGTCTAGTGAATCATGGCCCTGAGATTTGGTGACATATTTCCAGTGTTTCAAAGTTGATCTATAATCCCTTGATAAAAATGTTTACTATTTAAGAGATTTTATTATAAATCGGCATCAGTTTTTGAAATGATTAAAATGTGGATTTTCAGTCCCAAAGGGGGATAAATGTTTTCTTGAATAGTAGATCTGGACTGAGACGCGAGTCCCTTCCATACTTATATTGTAGGCTTAAAAGTTGCGTAGGGATCCCATTAATGTTTTAGAACCCAGCGAGGTTCAGGATTACTTCGCGGCTGATCACCGGCTGTAATCCGTAGCCTCATAAAATGATTTTGATTAAGATATGATTTTGAAAATGTTTTGATTCAAGCAAATGATGCCATCACCCAAAATTTCATCTCTTGTTATTATTAGTTATATCTTCGCATTGTCATTCTTTAATATCTCGATTTATGTTTTTTACCGTATTGTTTAGCACTTGTTGAGCATTTGGCTCACTCCTTGCTTTAACCCTGATATTTCAGCTAGCAGCTATGGTTAGATTCAAGCAGACAGCACGTAAGACTTGTGATGTTGATGCGTATGTCCGAGCTCAGGTAGAATAAGAGATAGTTTTGTGTGAGGACTCGATATTAAAATCAGTTGTAATAGATGGTTGTGTTGGGCTGTTCCAAACCCTAAACTGTAAGATCTTGGATTCGGTTATATTTACTTTCTTTTAAATATTGTAATAGTTATATATTATGTATTGTTAAGTTGGGGGTGTGACAGGTATTGGTATTAGAGCTACGGTTTAGAGCCCCTGGACAGCCCAAATAGGTTATAGGTTATATGTATAGGTTATAGATAATATGCGAGAGAGTAGGTTAAGTAAATTTATTATTAATACTCCTCTTATTGGTTTGTCAGCAAAGGGTGCACTCCTCATCATCCTCTGGGTCGGACGACACTATTGTTTTCTCCGTGTATGCTGAGTTGAGGCGCGAGTTTGACATGCTTCAGGGTAAGTACGACCGACTAATATACTGATTGAAGAACGTGTATCCGGACAGCCGAAACTATGAAGGGAAGCCTAAGGAGCAGATGACTGCGAGACTTGAGACTTTGGTTCAGTACGTCAACACTAAGCTTGAGGAGATGCCACCGCACCGAGACCGCACCAGCCAGTATATCATCCAGATGGTGGCGGATGAGCTCTAGAGCATTGTGAAGACGCTTCGAGAGGAGAAGACTACCAAGCCCCGTTCCGATGGAGTGGAGCCTTAGTTCTTTCCATTATCTACCTTTCATGTTGTTGTATTATCAGACTTCGTAGAATTCCCAGTTGTTTCCTTTAAATAAGCATGTTATTCCTAGAATCAGACTCTATCCTGATCTTGATGTATTGTGACCTTTAAATTTCAATTATTATCGTTCCATTTACTTTCAACTGTTATTTTACGCCTTTATATGCATCACCATATCTGTTTAATTTGAAACTTGACCTCATATGTAAATAAGAATGCCATGCGATACCCTCGAATTATTTCATCATTCATACATGTTTTGACATAACTCTTATTTCAGGATCATGCCACCCAAAAAGAAGAACCCAACAACCACATCGATCACAGATCTAAACCAACGCTATAACTCTTCAATAGATAACCGTGAACCACACCGACCACCTGATCCACCAGTACCCCCTCAACAAGTTGTCACTTTCAAGGCCTTTCAGAATGTGAACCCACCTACATTTCATGATACCACTGATCCAATAATAGCTAACACATGGATTAAGGAAATGGAAAGGGCTTTTGAGTTAGTACAGTTAGGGGACGATCAGAAGACACCATATGCTACTTACTTCTTGAAGGGCAAAGTCATCTATTGGTGGGAATCAGTAAAAGCTATGGAAGCAACTCAACAAAGTTTCTTGGGAAAGATTTAAGAAGTTATTTCTGGAAAAGTATTACCCTAAGTACATGCAGAATCAGATGGAGCTTAAATTTTTTGAGTTGAAGCAAGGGAATATGTATGTACTGGAGTATGAGAAGAAGTTCACAGAGTTGTCAAGGTTTGTGACAAAGTATACCAGCAGTGAGGAGGAAAAAGCAAAGAGATTTCAACAAGGATTGGAGCCTTGGATCAAAGATAGAGTGGCTATGTTTGAGCTTGATACTTATGCAGGAGTAGTACAGAAAGCTGCTCTGATTGAGAACAATGGGATGCAGTCAAGAAAGGAAAGGGATAACAAGAAGAGAAAGGTTCCATTTTATGGAGAAAAGTCTGAAGCCGGAAATTCACAAGATCGGAATGTAAAGAGGATTGGATTCTATAAGGGCGGAAATTTTCAAAAGAAGGGAAATTTGAGCAAAAGACAAGAATCAAAGGGGAATAACCAGGCAAGCCAAGGACAAGTTGGAGAAAACAGATTTCAGAGATCGGAATGCAAGCATTGTGGAAGAAGGCACCCTGGAGTGTGTAATAAGCTGAGCATGACATGCTATAGGTGCAACCAGAAGGGACATTTGGCAAACGAGTGTAAGATGCCGAAGCTAGGAGTTACATGTTACAAGTGTGGAAAGACTGGACACATAGCTAGGGAGTGCAAGACAACTGGACCAGTCAAAGCTCTAATGAATGTGGCAAGTACCAGTGCAAGCGTGTCAGCCGAGGTATTGGCATTACCTCCACCACCTACAACAACTCCGCAAGCAACAGCAAGGACATTCGATTTGAAAATGAAGGACGCTGTTCAGAACTCTGAGGTGATAGCAGGTACACTTTTACTAAATAATGTCAAAGCTAAAGTATTGATTGATTCGGGAGCAACGAGATCTTTCATATCAGAAACTTTTGTTGATAAACTTCAATGTGATAAAATGGTTATGAACGAGGTAGTAAATGTGGTAATTACGAACCAAGAGAAGATTCCTGTGAATCAATTCTGTCCGAAGTGTGAGATTGATATTTCGAGGTATAAGTTTTCAGCCGACTTGATACTCTTCAAGTTGGGAGAGTTCGATATAATTTTAGGTATGGATTGGTTAGGGAAGAATAACGCCCAGATTAATTGTAAGACCAAGAAAGTGTATTTAAAGATGAAGAGTGGAGAGAAGGTAGTATTTAAGGGATAGAGGCAAGAGCAACTGTTTCTTACAATCGTTCAGGCTAAGAAGTTACTTAGAAAAGGTTGTGAGTCATTCCTAGCTTATGTAGTGGATTCAGAAAAGGGCAACCCCAGCATAGAAGATATTTCCGTAGTTAACGAATTCCCGGATGTGTTTCCAGACGAACTACCAGGTTTACCACCAGATTGACAAATCGAGTTCGAGATCAACCTTGCTCCGGGCACAGAACCAGTTTCAAAGGCCCCATATAGGATGGCACCAGCAGAAATGAAAGAGTTGGCGAGCCAGCTACAAGAATTGTTGGATAAAGGAGTGATACGGCCAAGTACGTCGCCATGGGGAGCACCTGTTCTATTTGTAAAGAAGAAAGATGGAAGTATGCGGCTATGTATAGATTATCGGGAGTTGAATAAGGTGACGATTAAGAACCGCTACCCGCTACCAAGAATAGATGACCTATTTGATCAGCTGAAAGGAGCAAAGTGCTTTTCAAAGATTGACTTGAGATCAGGATACCATCAATTAAAGATCAAAGAAGAAGATATTCCCAAGACAGCATTCAGGACCAGATACGGACATTATGAATTCTTAGTAATACCTTTTGGATTGACTAATGCCCCGACAGCATTTATGGATCTGATGAATCGGGTATTTAAAAAGTATTTGGACAAGTTCGTAGTGGTATTCATTGATGACATCCTTATTTACTCAAAGTCAGAAGAAGAACATAAGCAGCATCTATGGATAGCATTGGTGTAATAACCCTAATTTTTGGAATTTTTGAAACCCTTATGAATAGTGATTTTGCTGATTATGCTGAATAAAAAAACTTTTCATACCACACTATGTAGAGGTTCTTTTATTGATATTCTGAGATCTTATTAGTACTTTATATGGGATATAAGTGTATGTAAAGATCGTTAGAATCCAAATTCGAACACTTTGATTTTTCCCGAAAATCCACCAGATACCGAAAGAATTGAGTATAAGGGAACGGGATAAAAAGGATTTAAATTAAAGGATTATAAGAGAGGATCATAAAAGGAATATAATGTATTGAGAAAGGTTAAGGAAACCCAAGTAATAAGATCACGGCTATGATCCCTCAAACGATAAACGAAGACGAAAGTTAAGCGAACCGTATAACAGATCAGCGGTCATTAGCCAAGTAATTAGAAGCTAATCAAAGAGGTTAGTGAGGATGATGTCATCAAACCAATAAGAAGAGGACAAGTGTGGGAGGATGACATAACAAGGTGACATAAGCATGACAAAAAAGAAGTGTGTTTTTGGTTGATTCTTGGCCATGCAAAAGTTACCATGGTTAAAAGTAATTAATCAGAACAAAAGCAACCAACCAAGGCAAGCAAAACAAATCACAAAAACACACCTTGGCTTCTTTTCTTCATGAAGCTCTCGGCTTCTTTCTTAAGAAATGGGAAGTCCAAGCTCCTCCACTTGCTAATTTACAAGGTAATTATCCTAGCTTCTCCTAGTTAAGTTACATACTTCCTAGAAATCTTAGCTTCAAAATCCTTTCCTAGCATTTCCTATAAATCAATCAAGAAGATGGTGAATAGTACTTTCTTGAAATTAATTTTTGTGTTCTTGATATGGTATATATGCATGTCTGTTTCGTAATCTTGTTATATATTATTGATACAATTGCTTATAATTGCATAATACCTATGCTAGAGATAAGCAGTAGTTGCGTATACCCTTAGTATAGGGGACCTAAAGGTGAACATTTTCTAAAACCGGGAGTCGATGTTCCCGAGTATATTATATATATATATATATATATATTATATATATATATATATTTATATATATATTAATATAGTTTTCAAAACTATTAATCGAATAAGTTTTATTCGATAACTTTATTTTATTTAATGAATATTACTTTTAATATTCATTCGAGGACTTATTACTCGGTTTATTTTATTTAATGAATATTAATTTGAATATTAATTCGAGGACTTATGACTCGCTTTGTTTTATTTAATGAATATTATTTTGAATATTCATTTGAGGACTTATGACTCCGCTTATTTATTAAATAATATTCTTTATTTTATTAAAGGATAATGTTTCGATAATCAAACTTATTTTCGATTATTCAAATAAAGATCGTACTTTCGTATAAGTATATCTTTGGTTATTTATTATTCATTTCAAGTATGAGTTTTTAAAACTTTTACTTCAATTGTTTTTATAAGGATTATCCTTATGGGAATATTATTTAAATAATAATATTCTGATATTTTCTAATATATTGGGACTGATTTATTTTATTAAATCGGCATTACTCCAAACATTCTTAAAAATGTTTTCGAGTCTTCAAAATGATTTTTAAAGGTTAGAGCGGATCCCAAAACTCATTTTTATATTTAAGATCTTCCTTTCAAGGGGATTTAAATACTCGCTCAAAACCTGAGAGATCCGGCTCTGTGGTGTATTTTATATTCGTAACGTGGTTGCTGTTTTGAGACAACAATTTGATTACTTGCCCAATGTTCGGGAAGTAAGTCCTTATAATTGAGTCGGCATAAGCGACAGGTCGGGGTATGGTCTATGAAGGTGTAAGTGGCTGGGTAACAGTCCATCCACGCGTGAGTGGCCAGGTAACGGTCTAGCGCGAGGTCCGAATGCGACCAGGGTGATGACCAGGCGAGGAATTCATCCATCTACAGTAGAAAAGGTTACTTATTGGTATCTTTGCCTGATCAGCAAGATATCAGGTTTATGCCAAAATTCTTTTCTTTCCAAATTCATTGGATATTATAACTCTGTTCATACTTTACATGACAGAGGTTTTCAGGAAATGTATGAGAGATATATATATGGATATATATATCAGGACTTAATGAAGTATCTCGTAACTTCATTTCTTTTGAATGATATTTCAAGGATTGAATCTATTTAAATCATATCTTGTAGTCTCATCTATGTGATGAACTTTTGACACAGATTATACCTTGAACGGTGGTAGTTCAAGTAGTATTCGGAAAAGATATAAGTATATTGGAGTATCTTGTAACTTCATCTTTTAAACTTATATCTAGTAAATGATTATCTTGTGCATGTCAAAGATTTTCATAAAAACATTGAGACAAAGTTAGATATATGAGATCACCTTACAACGATATTTTTATACAGTTATAAACCGGAACCCTATGCATATTATGCATGGAAGAGGATTTCCAAGATTTTGAAAAGTATATATACATATATACTGAATATTTTGCGACTTGGTCGTGTTAAGATATCAAACTTGGTTCATTTCTTCTTGACCAAGACTTTCATGAGTACGATGAGAATGCTCATACATTGTTAATTATTATATATATTATTTCAGTGGGCTTGTTGCTCACCCTTGCTTTCTTCTTTCTTCACACAACAACAGATAGAAAAGATGAACAAGACCAAGCTTCCAATTCGCAAGCGGTTAGGAAACATTCCGCAGTTCTCTGGAGGCGTTGATGCCGCATTAGCCGAGGTAGGAATTACCAGTAGGCTAGGCTTTCAATTTTTGATGCTCTAGACATATGTATCTATATGAATTGTAATAATGGCAAGGAAATGTAAATTTATTCAGAAATCCTTTCGAGGTATAACGATTTATAATTGTGGAATAAATTGACTTGGGTTATTTTTGGTATTCATCTCTAAGACTATAACTTGTGGTGTGTGTGTGTATATTATGGGGTCACAGTACGCAGTAGTTGATTGTTTATTAAGATTAAGTGTTATTAAGCGAAATGGAACTCGTGACAACCCGGATCCCCGACCCCGGATTTGGGCGTGTTACAATTGGAGATACTCCGACAAGAGAAGTTGTATGCCAAGTTTTCTAAATGTGAGTTTTGGTTAAAGGAAGTTCAATTCTTGGGACACGTCATTGGAGATGAAGGAGTTAAAGTAGATCTGGCAAAGATTGAGGCAATTATGAGTTGGGAGAGGCCAAAGACACCTACAGAAGTGCGAAGTTTTCTAGGATTGGCAGGGTATTATAGAAGGTTTGTCAAGGATTTTTTGAGAATCGCCACTGCCATTGACTAAGTTAACCAGGAAGAATCAGAAGTTCGAATGGAATGCAGAATCTGAGGATAGCTTTCAAGAGTTGAAACGGAGATTGGTAACAGCTCCGGTGTTAGTACTACTAGACGACCAAGGAAACTTTGTGATTTTCAGCGATGCTTCACATAAAGGATTGGGCTGTGTGCTAATGCAACACAGTAAGGTGATCGCGTATGCGTCAAGACAGTTAAAACCGTATGAGTTGAAGTACCCGACGTATGACTTGGAACTAGCTGCCATAGTGTTCGCACGTAAGATTTGGAGACATTACCTCTACGGGGAAAAGTGTGAAATCTACACGGATCACAAGAGTTTAAAGTACATTTTCACTCAGAAGGAGCTCAATATGAGGCAAAGGAGATGGTTGGAATTGATTAAGGACTATGATTGCTCAATAAATTATCATCCTGGAAAGGCGAATGTTGTAGCTGACGCTTTGAGTAGGAAGGAAAGATTGAATATGATAGCAACACCTAAAGAATTGTCTGAAGAGATTAAGAGATTTGGATTGGAACTTTGTGATTGTGGAATAGTTGAAGAAGTTTGTCGTGCAATGACTTTTCAGCCAACACTAGTGGAAAAGAGGAAATGTCAGGAAGAAGTAATGGAGAAAGAGAAGAATCAGCTAACTGGAGAAGAGATTGGTACTCAAAAGGATGAGCAAGGTATACTAAGGTTTTCCTCAAGAATTTGGATTCCTCATGTTCCTGAATTAAGAATGAGATTTTGCAAGAAGCCCACAATTCAAGATTTTCAATCCATCCAGGAAGCACCAAGATGTATCGGGACTTGAAGCAGAACTTTTGGTGGCCAAATATGAAGCGAGAGGTGGCAGAATGGGTTGCAAAGTGCTATACTTGTCAGAAAATGAAGGCTGAACATCAACGACCAAGCGGATTAATTCAGCCCCTAAATATTCCAGAATGGAAATGGGAAAATATTGCTATGGACTTTATAGTGGGACTATCGCGAACGAAATCCGGACATGATGATATATGGGTTATAGTTGATCGCCTTACGAAGTCGGCGCATTTCCTTCCAATTAATGAGAAGACGTCATTGGACAGGTTGGTTCATCTGTATGTACGTGAAATTATACTAAGGCATGGAGTACCCGTATCGATAGTTTCAGACAGAGATCCCCGATTTAACTCGAGATTTTGGAAGCAATTTCAAGAGAGTCTTGGCACGAAGTTGAACATGAGTACGGCGTACCACCCGCAGACTGATGGTTAGAGTTAAAGGACAATTCAGACAATCGAAGACATGTTGCGTAGTTGTGCAATCGATTTTGCAGGAAGTTGGGACGACCACTTGCCATTAGTAGAATTCTCTTATAACAACAGCTATCACTCCAGTATTGGCATGCCACCATACGAAGCTTTGTACGGACGAAAATGTAGATCACCGACAAGTTGGGATGAAGTAGGAGAAGGAAAGATTCTAGGCTCGGAATTGGTACAATAATTGCATGAGACAGTTGAGTTAATTCAAAAAAGGTTGCTTGCTGCTCAAGATAGACAGAGGAAGTATGCGGATCCAGCGCGTAAGGATGTTAGATTCCAAGTAGGCGAATCCGTTTTGTTGAAGGTGTCACCAAGAAAGGGTTGTTTAGATTTGGAAAGAAAGGAAGTTAGCACCTAGATATATAGGTCCTTTTGAAATTTTGAGTCAAGTAGGGAAGGTGGCCTACGAGTTAGCCTTACCACCTCACTATCAGCATGTGCATAATGTGTTCCATGTGTCGTTGCTTAAGAAGTACAATCCTGACGCCAGCCATAATGATAGAATATGAACCTGTAGAAATTCAGGCAGACCTGTCATTTGTGGAGCAACCTATCAAATTACTCGACTGGCAAGTGTAGAGTCTTAGGAATAAGTCGGCAAGGTTAGTGAAAGTACTTTGGAGGAACCCCAAGGTCGAAGAATCAACTTGGGAGTTAGAGTCTGATATGCGTTCCCGGTATCCTCATCTGTTCTCTTAGATTCTGGGGACAGAATCCCTTAAGGGGGAGAGGATGTTACGACCGGCATTTTGTGTAATATTATTTGTTGACTTGGTATAATATTAGAGCCGAATGTAAATATACTTAATGATTGTACGTTGTGTGAATGAAAATTTCTGCATTATAAATTTGCTTTATGTAGTATATGATTTTTCAAAGCAAAAGTTTATTTATTTCCCTTATTTTTGATTTATAAGGAATATTCTAAACCTTGGAGAAATTTTCTTTTAAAAGTTATTTTGTTCACAAATTTCAAAAGTGATTTTATAAAATTCCTAAAAATCAAAGTTATTTTATGGTATAAATTTTATAATTTTTGAACTTGTATTTTATTTTATAAAAATAAATCTTTAAAAATTTTATTTGTTATAATTAGCAAATTACATGGAAGCCCTTGCATGCAAATCACTCTTCTATTCTCTTGAAGGGCAAAGAAGACCTTTCCAACCCCACTAACTCATTTGTTGATTACCAAATTACCACACTAACCTTGCATGCAAAATGACCTAACTTTAGCTAGAGGTCATTTTTATACATTCTCACTTCCACTCATTATTTTTTCAATCCAAAAGCATAAAACCAAAAACCAAGTGGGAGAAGTCATTTTCACTCACTTCACACTCCAACACACCTCATTTTTCTCTCCTCCTCTCCCTCCCTTTTTGCTCTCGGCCGAAGCCCCCATTCCCCCACTCCCTTCCATTTTTCATTCAATTTCTCATCTTCCCTAGTGTAAATCTTCCACCTACATTTATTTTATATACTTCCCAAGAGTTTTGTGACTTGGGAGATGAAGTTTCATGGTTGCATGTCTAGTTCTTGTGTGATCTCCAAAGAGAAACTCTTGATTCTTGTGAATTCAAGAGCTCTCTATGAGATACATTTTATATATGTCGTAACTAAGTATTTTATGGAGAAACCATGCTTTAAAATTCTTTTCATGCTACTGAAATTTCATTATATATTCATATTTATCCATGCATGCTAGTTTTAAGATGATAAAATGATGATCAACCATGTTGTGCATGCTACTCTTTTCGAAATCATGTTTTTATGTTTAAAAATCTATAAATTCGAAATATTTGTACTTGAGATAGATTGTTTCCATGATATATTTCTTATTAATAGATAAGAGAAGATATATTTCCTGATTATTAAGGAAGTGTAATAGGTATAAGTCAAATTTGCAAGAATTTAAACTTTATGCCTTAGCCGAAATCTTGTTAAGTGTTTTCCATGAGTTGCATGTTATATTTTTAGTTGCACGTTGATGTTCATGGGCATGGATGATCTCCCCTCCTATTGAGGCACTATTTTAGGATGTTGATGCACTAGGTTTGCTTTAGTAAAGGTTGGATACTTGGTTAATAAGTGGGAGTTAAGGTGGAAAGGGATTAGTTAGTGTTTGCATTTTTCCAGATTTGATGCACTAGTTTATGGGGAAGTTTTGAATGAGCATTTCTTGTGCACTTTCAGCCCCAAGCCACCAGAAGCTAGAACTAGGAGTATATAAAAGGTTTTAGGTGTTTGTTGGAGGTTTCTAAGTCGTTTGGTTAGGTGCACGAGTGAAATCACAAAATCTGTCCAGCAGGGAACAGTTTTGTTGCAACTTAGAAATAGGAAGTTTTGACCATGTCATGGGTAGGCTCTCATTAGCCCCTGTTGAGCCTTAGTTAGAGGGAGTGTCAGAGAAGTTTTCCAGTCATATTTCATAGGATTTGAGTTAGAAATATGTGTCACAAGTTAGTTCAAGTCAGGGCATTTTCTGCCCAGAAAAACAGGGGAACCATGACTTTAAGCTTAGGCCCAAGGAGGCCCAAGCTAGGCCATTGAGCCACATCAAGTTTGGGAGATGCCTTATGATCAGAAGAGTCTAGTGTAGAAGTTTTGGAGGTAAACTTATAGTGATAAGAGTGTCTAATGCACTCAAGAAACCAAAAATGTCATTCTGAAATTTACCTCAGTAAGCACTTTCACTTACCACATAGTTTTAGAGAACTTGTGAGTGAGACCTAGGTTGACCACTATAGTTGCAAGATAGCATAAAGCCAGTAGAGTGAAAGGCCCAAATGAGGGTCAATAGTTTTTGGATAGTTTAGTAAAGGCACATCGAGTTAGGAGACCAAAGTTGAAGACTTTGTCTAGTTTAGCGATCAAGTGACTTAGTTGGGGATCGAGATCATCCAAGCCTAGTGTTGCATTATGGTGTGTGTGATATTATTTGGTATTAAAATATGATATGTGAGTATATGTGGCTATGCTGTACTATTGTATTTATAAGCTGATTATAAATTGCGTGCATATAGGCCTAAGTGCTATTTATGTTTAATTTCGGGTTGTAAATAGGTTGCGTTGGTGAGAGTATATTATAATGAGGTTATTATTAATTGTGTAGGATCTCGAGACGAGGGTAAACTTTCCATAAAGGTCGATTAAAGATTCCAGTTGCTCCTACCTGCCAGACCAGTCCCGCCTTTCTCAAGGCAAGTGATTCAACATGTTTTTCGTTTACACTGCAATTGTGTGATAATTAGTTCCTATATATATGATGCGAGTATCCTGAGTTATCTTGCTATACTTGAACCAAGTGATTCTTAAATCTATCTTCGTATTATATAGAAATGCCATGAACCCTCAAGTACATATTGCAAGTAGATTAAAAGTCGTATCATGGTAGTACATCAAAGTAATTGGAATGCCATGATAAAAATAAAGATTTGTTATAATACTTGATTGATCCTCTTGATTAACATGCTATTGATTCCTAAAATCTGGACATCTCACCCTGATGCTTGAACCCCAATAGAAACTTTATCTTGATACCTAAAAGCCAGATATTCTTTAAAGTTGTTCATGATTGTTTGATAACCCTATCCTTACCCTAAAGTTCGACATCCTGATATACCTTAAGCTAATGATCACTTTCTTTATACCTTAACACCTCTAGTATACTTGTAACTAGTGATGCTTATCTTCTTAATGCTATAATACCTATACCTTGTCTAAAACCATTGCTTTAAGCCTAGTTTAGCATTACTCCTTCCTATTATCCAAAAACCTACTAAATCTTCTTGTTAGAAACCTTGTAAATAGAAACTGTGCAAGTACCCCAAGAGAATAAAGTCTAGTAAATCATGGCCCTGAGATTTGGTGACATATTTCCAGTGTTTCAAAGTTGATCTATAATCCCTTGATAAAAATGTTTACTATTTAAGAGATTTTATTATAAATCGGCATCAGTTTTTGAAATGATTAAAATGTGGATTTTCAGTCCCAAAGGGGGATAAATGTTTTCTTGAATAGTGGACCTGGACTGAGACGTGAGTCCCTTCCACACTTATATTGTAGGCTTAAAAGTTGCCTAGGGATCCTATTAATGTTTTAGAACCCACTGAGGTTCGGGATTACTTCGCGGCTGATCACCGGCTGTAATCCGTAGTGTCATAAAATGATTTTGATTAAGATATGATTTTGAAAATGTTTTGATTCCAGCAAATGATGCCATCACCCAAAATTTCATCTTTTGTTATTATTAGTTATATCTTCGCATTGTCATTCTTTAATATCTCGATTTATGTTTTGTACCGTATAGTTTAGCACTTGTTGAGCATTTGGCTCACTCCTTGCTTTAACCCTGATATTTCAGCTAGCAGCTATGGTTAGATTCAAGCAGACAGCACGTAAGACTTGTGATGCTGATGCGTATGTCCGAGCTCAGGTAGAATAAGAGATAGTTTTGTGTGAGGACTCGATATTAAAATCAGTTGTAATAGATGGTAGTGTTGGGTTGTTCCAAACCCTAAACTGTAAGATCTTGGATTCGGTTATATTTACTTTCTTTTAAATATTATAATAATTATATATTATGTATTGTTAAGTTAGGGGTGTGACAAGCTTGAAGAGTGTGCAAGATCAATGGCAAAGATTAACTGATAGAGGAAGATTAAAGTAAACACGGGATGCTAAAGATATGCTTATCCAGAAATGGGAGATTTGCTTTTTTATAAATAGAAATGACAAGTGACGGTTTAGAAAAGCTAATAGCATGTTTATTATTCACTGTGTAAACTAGCAGTTAACTGAGTTATAAAGTTAACACTGGTCCTCTAGTTAGAATTAACAATTTAGATCAAATCTCTTGTATCACTCTCTAGAAGAAGTTGAGCTCTTTAACGTCAAAGAGCTTAGAAATTTTGTAGCAAAATAGTCTTAATTTTTATTATAAAAATTAAGTGAGTTTTGAAGATTTATGTTCTTTATTTTTTGCAAGTTTAAATTCTGCATGAACACTTTTCTATACAATATTTAATTTACTTTGTTCAACCATTAACTTTCAAGAAAAGCCTAAAATCAGAAAATCACATTCAACCCCCCCTCTGTGTATGATTCATTACCTAACAAGTGGTATCAGAGCAAAATCTGAAAGTAAACAGATTCAAGATCTTGGAAGAATGAATACACAGAAAATTAGTAGCATCAAAATTCCTACCTTTGACAAAGCTAACTACACTCTTTGGAAAAAGAAAATGATGCTGTTTATCAAGATAGCCAATCCATTCTATATTCAGATCCTTAAGAATGGACCCTTCATTCCTATGGTAAGAGTTGAGGAATCTACAGATGGAGACATGGTCATACCAACCCATTATGCTCCTAAAGATCCAACTGAGTATTCAGACCCTGAAAAGGAGAAAGTCTCCCTGGATAGCAGCTTGCAATTGATATTGATAGAGTCAGTTGACAATGTGATGTACTATAATATTATTAACTATGACACTGCCAAGAAAATATGGGAGAAGATTGAGATACTCTGTGAAGGAACTGAGAAGGTTAGATCTAATCAAAGAAGGATATTGATTTCACAGTATGAGGATTTCATGGCTAAGCCTAAGGAAAGCATTATTGATGTGTTTGAAAGATTCAATAAGCTGATAAATGAGTTGCAGCTTCATGACAAATACTATGAAGCTGAAGAGGTGAATCTAAAGTTCTTGCTTACTCTCCCTGACCATTCGGAATAGAAAATCTCAGCAATCAGGGAAGGGAGAGACTTAAGCAGAATAACACTGAAGTTCTATATGGAATTCTCAAAATATATGAACTAGAGATGATTCAAAGGCAATCATTGAGATCTGGTCAAGGACATGTTGTGGATGGCTCAAGTGCTTTAATTGTAAATGAAAGCCAATCCTTCAATGATGAACTAAGATCTCAAACTTCTGTTGCCTCAACAAGTGAGCAGAGAACAAATGATTCACAAGAGCAAGTCATACTAGAGTTGGAAAAGGATGAGTTCTACACTCTTGAAGAACTGGATGAGCTCAATGGCCTATTTAGCTAGAAAATTCTCTAACATTAGAGTAAAGAAGCCAAGGATACTTCAAAAATAAAGGACTATCCTTCAACAAAGACAACAGCTGGAAAGAGAAAGGGAAGTACAATTTTGACTAGCAAGAGTGGTTACAAAACTGGATCTGTTGACAGATCTAATATAAGATGCTTCAATTATGATGAACTAGGCCACTTTGCTACAGAATGCAGAAAACCTAAGAAGGCGAAAAAAGACAAAGCTTATCTTGAACTGGAAGCAAAGTATGAAGCTCTTCTGAAAAAGCAACAGAGCAAAGCTTACATTGCGAAGGGAAAGAGTTGGGATGATTCAGATAATGATAAAGATGAGAAAGTTGGAAACTATGCTCTAATGGCTTTGGAGCAAGGTGAATCATCCTCATCAAAAGCACAGACACCAACTCTTACCACTATTGATTTAAACGTGAATAAATACAAGGAAATTGTTGAAAAGATGAGCACATAAAATTTTCACATTCACACAAGCATGGTTGCTACTAATGAAGAAGTTAGTAGATTAACAAAGATAAATAAAATGCTCGAGAGTGAGAAGCAAGAAACTGAACTGTTGCTAGTTGAGCTTGAAGCTTTAAAACAAGAAAATGCTTATCTCAAGAACAAGCTCAACTGTGCAAATGAAATTGAAGTAGTGTTAAGGGAGAAGCTAAAAAAGAATGAAGTAAAGATGAAATCTTTTAGAAATGCATCCGAACTGGTCGAACAGTGTCATGGGAAGAATAAGCCATGTGCAAACATTGCTATTGGCCTTGACTATGATGACATGAGTAATAAAAAGAAAACTGTAGCTCACAAAGGGAAAGCCAAGAAGACTGAGAATGCTCCAACCTTTTTGAAAGAGGTTAATTCACCTATATTCAAAGCATGTGTAATTAACTTCAGTGAAGAAGAATTGAGTATCAAGCAAGAAATTGTTGATAAAGATAAAGAGAAGAAAACTGAAGAATCAGTTCAGTCTTCCAATACTGAAGAGAAACTCATGAACAAACAAAGTCCCAAGACTCTTGTTCAAGAAACCAAAATTGAAGATGCAAGAAAGAGAAAGAAAAATAGAAATGGGAAAATAGGGATAAACAAAAGCAATAATTTTGCTTATATTGCAAATGCTCCTAGAAAGTAGTGTGAAAAATGTGGCTCTTCAAATCTTCTAACTCACCTTTGTAAAAAGGTTGTTAGCAAGCCAGCTGAAGGAACTTGCAAATAAAATGAAGCAAATTCTAATGATCCCTATTCATTTTGTGACAAGTTTGACTGCATTCCTTGCAACATGAAGGTAATGAAAAGTTACCACAAACTGAGAGTAGACCTTAAAGAATCAAGAAATGAGTCTACATCAGAAGAAAACATGCACAACAATCACTGAATTCTATTTCGTCTAAAATTACTCATTCTACTTCTACTGAACAAGTTACCAAGAAGAAACTACCCAACACTGCTTGGGTTTCCAAACACACTTAAGACTCATTGTGTGCAGGGCAAGTGAAGAAAGTCATATGGATCATAGACAGTGGATGTTCCAGGCATATGACTGGTGGTAGAGCCCTGCTATCACAGTTTGAGGAGAAAGCTGGCCCATTGGTGACCTTTGGAGACAACAACAAAGATTTAAAATAGGATGTGGCAAGATTGTTCTAAAAATATTGTCTTTAAATGATGTAGCACTGGTAGCTGATCTTGAAGTGAATCTTTTCAGAATTAGCATATTGTGGACAATAGTCTCAAGTCATATTCAATAAGAAGAATGCACTGTTATCAACAAGAAAACCAGTGAAGTTGCTCTGAAATGAGCAAAAGAAAGGAAACTTGTTTGTTGAAGATTTTAATTCAATAAATAAGGATGGTAATTGTTGCTTATACACCAAGGTATCAGGAGAAATAAACAAGCTCTAACTTAAAAATCTGTCTCACTTGACTTTCAAGAAAATTAACACCTTGTCAAAAAGGAGTTGGTAAGAGACATGCCTAAGATGGAGCTTGCTCAAGTTGAAGTTTGTGAGGTCGGCCAGACTAAGGAAATGAAGAAACTACTCAACAAGAGAATCATGGAAATAGAAGCTCATCTCATACACCTGAGTTTGATTGCACAACCTCAGGGGGAGTAAGAGGATCTTCAGATACTGGAAAGAAGCTCAACTTGGGATTATGGTATCCCAAGGGAATCCGTTATGGAGCTGTTGGACTCACAGATGCAGATTTTACTGGATGCAGGGTTGACTGAAAGAGTACCAGTGGAAGCTGTCAATTCCTTGGACAAAGACTTGTATCTTGGTACAACAAGAAATAACAATATGTATCAACTTCTACAGCTGAAGCTGAATACATAGCTGCAGGAAGTTGTTGTGCTCAAGTGCTTTGGATTAGAAATCAGCTAATGGATTATGGCCTGGTGTTACACAAAATTCCTATCATGTGTGACAATACTAGTGCTATATCTATAGTAGCTAATCCAGTTAATCATTCTAGGACAAAGCACATTGATGTGAGGTACCATTTTATTAGAGAATATGGTACTAATGGTACCATTGAGCTTATTTTATACCAACAGAAAAACAACTAGCTGACATTTTTACTAAGCCTTTGGATGAAGCAACTTTCACTAGACTTGTAAGTGAAATTGGAATGCTCAATTCTTCATCCAAAGGCAAGAACTCAACTAATGTTTTGCAGCAGATTAATCTCCAGTAAATCAAAATTAATTTGATTAAATAGAAATTAACTGAAATATGAATTATAAATATTTCATAAATCTCTGCATATTTGTTTTTCAAATTCAATTAATTTGGAATTATTCAAATTCTGAGTAAACTGTTTAGTTGTTAATTTACATCCTTAATATGTAAAATTAACTCAAGGCAGAATGACAATAACCAAAAGTATTTAGAGAACTGAGTTCTCGATGAGTATAAATTGACTTCTCGACAAGTCATTTTAGGACTTCTCGAGTGAGTCCTCGATAAGTCAATTTACTGACTTCTCGAGTGACTTCTCGATAGGCTTAAAATGACTTATCGATAAGTCCTTGTATAGTTCTCTAGTAGTATTCATTCACAGAGTTCTCTACAAGTACAATTTTTTGACTTATCAATAACTCAGAACTGAGATAATCTAAATTAATAAATTATCTTGGTAAAATACTTTTGGAAAATTTATTCTAATTTTATTTTGAATTCATTCAAGTAAAAGTTAGAATTAGTTCAGTCCACTTTTTGGATAAACTGGGTATTTATTTGACATTTTAATAAGTCAAATTTGAATTCATAATAAGAGTGAAAGGCATATGTCATAGCCTATTTGTTTATTCGAGGATTTAACTCAACTCAAATAAGAATGTAACAAGTAAATAGTGGATCTACCATCAAAGAGATCTCACAAAGTAACATCTGTAAAAAGATTCGGAAACAATGTTCATCTACAGACTTGAGGAATTAATTCACTGGAAGAAGCTCAAGAAATTGATCAAGCCTCAGTGATACAAATCAAGATTGTGGATTTAATCAAGTGACAGAGATCTCGTTAGGGTATCAGATAATTACAAGAATTTAATCTGAAGAAAATCAAGTTGTCAAAGTCAAGACATGAAGAAACGTCACGGAAGTTAGTCACTCATGAACCAGACAGTACATCGAGTGTCAACATTGAAGTGGTGGAATTGATTCATAATTCTCAGTGATTTTCAGAAGATTTTCAGAAGAATGGTTGTTGCTCAAAATTAGTATTAATTCTCTATTAATTAATTAAGTCATATAATTTAATTAAGAAAATAAATTATATCTGCAAAGATTAATTTATTGATTAATTAAATTAATTGATTAATTAATTCTGAATTAATATTAAGGATTTTCAGAATTTTAATTGGATTAAAATCTGTTTTAAATCAGCAAGACAACTGAAAATGAACTAGCATGACAATCTGGATTCTCATACCGATTATCATGCCAGGCCATTTTCAATAGTCTCACCGAAAGTTACACTGGGAGGAGGATTGTCTTACCAGTTCATTCTGATAGTCTTGCTAGTTCATTCAATTGTCTCACCGAAAGTCTTGCTAGCTCAATGGATTGTCTTGCTTAGCTCAATGGATTGTCTTTCTAGCTCAATGGATTGTCTTGCCAGTTCAAGTAGGTCTGTTAATTGAATTATAAAGGCATGAGCAGCAGAAGTCATTCTTTATCATCTAACAACTCAAGAACAAAAGAAAAGAATAATCGAATTTAGTGCGAAATAAAAATAGAAAAAGTTCATGTCGAATTTATTCTAGATTTGTGATAATTAATTTGAGATTAATCCCTTGTAATCGATACCGTTGTTGTAACACCTTTTAAGTTTAATAATATTTTTATTTAACTTGAATTTTTTTCAATTTTTATTTCGCACTAAATTCGATTATTCGGTATTGTTTGTATTCAACCCCCCTTCTACAAACACATTGGGACCTAACAATTGGTATCAGAGCCTTCTGATTAAACGAATAAATCAAGATCCTAGACTTTTGTGATTTTTCAACTCCTTGAATTTTTATTTATTCAAAAATTCATAATGACTTCACAAAAAGTTGGAACCGTTAAAATTCCACTATTTGATAAAGAAAATTATATCATGTGGAAGAAGAAGATGCTCTTGTTTTTACAAGTTGCAATTCCCAAATATCTAAACTTGTTACACAAGGGTCCAAAAATTTTGATGGTTATCGAACCAGAGGTGATAGAAAATGATGTTATGATTACCAAAGCTAGAACCTATGCAAAAGAGCCTGAAGATTTTACTCCTGCTGAAAAGGAAGAAGCCTCCTTGGATGCCAGCCTTCAATTAATTTTAATTAATTCCCTTGATCCCTTGATGAACAGACATGTGATGAAGTGTAAAAATTCCAAACACATGTGGGAAACTATTGAGGTGATTAATGAAGGAACAGAGGAAGTTAGGGAGAACAAGTTAGAGATCCTAACCTCTGAGTATGAACATTTTAAATCCAATCCAGGAGAAGGAATTACTGAAGTGTTTGAGAGGTACAATGCGTTGATCAACAACCTGAACATAAATGGAAAATATTATTCAATCAGGGAGGTCAACAAAAAGTTCCTTTTAACACTGCCAACTCATCTTGAACATAGAATCACTGCCATAAGAGAAGCTAGAGATCTGAGTAAGATTTCTTTGGATAGACTCTATGGTGTGTTAAAAACCTATAAGTTGGAGCAGATTCAGCAGAAGGAAGTCTACGGGAAAGATAGAATGGTCAGCACATATACTGCTCTTGTAGCTGAAGGTCAACAACAACAACAATCTCAACAGTCAGAGAGAATGGTACAGTTTTCCAAGGCTGGGGAAAATGTGATAGTAGCAGAATATGATCCTCCTACTACAAATCAATCCAGTGATGATTTTTATTCCTTGGAAGAGCTGGAGCAATTGGAAGATGAGTCAATGGCCCAAATTGTCAAGAGATTCTCCAATATCAGATTCAAGAGTAATCCCAAGTTCAAGTACAAGTCTAACTACAACAGATTCCAGACAGGTGGATCTTCATCCTCTAACACCAGTAGCGGTAGATACAAAATAGGGATGGTTGATCGGAGCACCATTAGATGCTATATCTGCAATGAGTTGGGACACTTTGCCACAGAATGCAGGAAGCCAAAGCAAGTAAGGAAGAACTCTTATGATTCAAATCAGAAGAGTAACTCTGAAAGGGCTTACCTGGCAAAGGGAAGAAGCTGGGATGATACTGATAGTGAAGATGAAGAAGATGAGAATCTTGCTCTTATGGCTATTGATGGAAAAGCTTCATCGTCAAGAAAAGAGGTAAAATTTACTGATGCTGAATTAGTTTATCATTTAGGAGGTTCCTTAGATTGTGCTCATCGTGATAATGAATTGTTAAGTCAGCAGATCAAAGACCTTGAGAAAGAGGTCAATGAATTAAGACTTGTGCACATTAATCAAGATAAGTTAAAAGAACAAGTATCTTTTCTAGAGAATAGAGTTGACTGTTATAGACAACTCGAAACTATTCTCAAAGACAAGATCACCGGTCTTGAGACTAAGGTTAGAGCCTACTTCAATTCTTGTTTGAAGGCTAAAGAGTTCTACAATAAGCAAGCTGTTAATCAAACATCTGGAATAGGTTATGATTACAATACTGCTATTGGAGAATTAGGCATAAACTCCCGTCCTCATGTATGTGCTAAAGGTAGGGAAGTACCACATGTGCTTAAGGGTGTTGATGAACCCCTCTATAAAAGATCAATTGTTGAACCATTTGATACGACCTCCTCTATTATTCAAGAAGAAATGTGTGCTGAAGATCTTGCTAATGAGAAGGTTGTTTCCAAGTCAAGTGTGTCGAAAGTTCCAGTCAAAGTTGTGAAAGCAACTGAAACTAACTCAGACACACATGAGTTGGATAACAAAAATGCCATGTCTACCATGCATATTTTTCCTGTTGTTAATCTCTCTCATAAAGCATGTGGTGTTTCTAATTGTATGTCTTGTGCTTTTAATCCGATGTATGCTTATTTTAATGGTAAGCATGTTTCTAGTGATAAGACTACTCCTCGTCAGCATGTGAATAATAAGAAGCATGATAGGTCTAAGACTACTAGTCCTTCTAAGGCTAGAAAGGTGACATTTATGCCTAAGCCTAAACAGAGATTTGTTAAGGCTGTTTACAAGGTCAAATGTTCAGTCATTGAGAAAGTTGAGACCATTAAATTTAAGAATGTTGTTTTTCCTGAAAAAGGTCAATTCTACAAGTATGTCGGGCCCAACCAAGTTTGGGTTCCGAAGAAGGTCTAATCCATTTGAAGTACAGGGCAGTAAACAGGTGGAACCGGTAGTGTGGATTCTTGACAGTGGATCGTCAAAGACATATGACCGGAGATAGAGCCCTGCTATCAAATATGGTTGAGAAAGCTGGCCCACTGGTTACCTTTGGAGATAACAGCAAAGGTTTATCTAAGGGATATGGCTGTTTGTAAGCTGGTAATGTTATCATTGAAAATTTGTATATTATGCTAGGTTATTATCAGGAAGCAGTATCTAACATATAGCACCAGTGACGAGACTTGAGAATATTATGACATATCACGCACCTGATGCACATTACACTTGGAATTGGACTCTAGTAAGATGTGTACAAGTGTACTCCTGGTTGGTGAGTCAAAAGAGGAAGTCAGTGCACCACATGGACTTTTCAGCTGCAGATCTATTGGACTATACAATCTCTTCTTCACAATCTCACTTCAGGTTGGTATGAACTGGTGTACTACTCAAGCAATCGTCAAGAACATGGTATGGCACTCTAATTGAAGTTACAGTTTAATATGAACTAGTAGAGTCGTCATATTATTAACTCTCTTATCACTAGGCACAAACATATTGTTTTATATGTGCAGTGAGTTTTAGGAGAAAATCAAACTTCTTTCTACATTAGTGATTTCTTATTTCATTAAAATCTTTTGAAATCACTATTGTACATCATTTCTCTCAAAAGATTAAATGTATAATTTTCATTCCTTAAAGATCTTAAGTACATTTTATCTCTATAGTACCATATGTTCTGTGATACAGGTTCAGTCTCCAATGGCTTTCTTTCATTGACAGTCATGAGGTTGAAAACCCGCAACATCTATCCCAGACTGTAAAGACAAACACAGAAACAGAACCAACCAACACTCTCTTACCACTAAAATGAAGTATGAGTGAGCGTGAGGGAGATAGTGCCTTAGTGCACCACATAAGGAAGGTTCTGAAGTCAACCCAGCAGCTCTGTCTCCTACAAAGATGAGTAGTATTTAAACCGAGACAATTGCTAGCCCCCATACATCTTCTCAAAAAGATGTAATGGCTGAAAAGGCTCAAAAACAGTTACTAGATTCATTCTTTCAACAGGGTGCGTCTATTGAAATTTTCCTCTCGGCCAGGGTATCCGATATAGTGTCACCACTTCAAACATAAACAATTCTTGATGCACAAGGAAAGGGTACACACACAAAGGATGAGTTGAAGAAAACAAGAGTTTCGACCATTTTAAGGTCAGATTCGATTGTTCAAGGTTCTTTAATGGACCAATTACCTTTACAGGTGTTAGGAGAGGATACTGATCCAAAAGCCATATGTCAGTGGTCAGTGTCTACCTCCCCAGGCTTAAATCTCCTGGATGCATCTGCGGATAGTGGATTTGACATAGGCGCAGATCGGCAACTTGTTGACAATGATCCAGATATTACCTGATGAGTCACAAGGAAATGTCTTCACAGACATTAGAAGGGAACTTTGATCTTTATGCGAAATTTGTTGGATCATTGTTTACCTTCCCAGAATTCAAATCTGGAACCCTAAAAGGGAAACTAGCAACTTGTAGATTATGACTCAGATTCATCATATGAGTTTAACAAGGATGGGGATTTGCGAACTCCCATTGCACCACATGTGACCTCCTTAAGGATGGCTAAGGTGATTTTCCTTGCAGGTACAGCTGAATTTTGGAGCTATGAGAGGAGTGATACACTTGTGAGAATGAGTGTAAACACGAGTGGAGAGAAGAGTGAAACACATGTGAGGTACACTAAACAGAATCACACACTCACAGTGAGGAAGAAATAGAAACTACTTATTATTTCTTTTCTAACCAAGTGAAATATGAGAACTCCTTCAGACAATGGCATACATTCCTTTTCTAAGGGGGAGATAAAAGCTTTAGTAATAGTTTGGAGGATTCCTCAACTAAGGGGGAGAAATAGCAGGGAGGAAGAAAAAGATCCTACATATGTACACTACACCACACCATTGTTGTTTGTAACTACGGATCCTATTGTATGGGAGAGGTGGTAAGCACAAGGTGATTTCCTAGTAAGAAACTATTTTCCAAAAGGGGAGTACCATTGATTTTTATCTACGGATCCTATTGTACGGGAGATGTGGTAAACGAAGGTGATCTTCTTTAAGCAGTTGATTCTCATAGGGGGAGAAGCAAGAGAGATATGTGCTTCTCAACAGGAAATGTGGTTGTACAAAAGAAGATGAAACTACTTGAAGATATGTTCAGTCTAGAAGAACATCTGTTTGGAATCTGGAAAATGTTAAATGTTATCCAGAACTTTTCTACTATTTACTTTGCATTTCTGTTTATATATTTTTCTTATTTGTTAGTCGAGTTATCCTCTAGGTATTTGTTGTTATTGTCTAACAAACATAAAGGGGGAGATTGAAAGGCATATGTCATAGCCTATTTGTTTATTCGAGGATTTAACTCAACTCAAATAAGAATGTAACAAGTAAATAGTGGATCTACCGTCAAAGAGATCTCACAAAGTAATATCTGTCAAAGGATTTGGAAACAATGTTCATCTACAGACTTCAAGAATTAATTCACTGGAATAAGCTCAAGAAATTGATCAAGCCTCAGTGATACAAATCAAGATTGTGGATTTAATCAAGTGACAGAGATCTCGTCAGGGTATCAGATAATTACAAGGATTTAATCTGAAGAAAATCAAGTTGTCAAAGTCAAGACATGAAGAAACGTCACGGAAGTTAGTCACTCATGAACCAGACAGTACATCGAGTGTCAACATTGAAGTGGGGAATTGATTCATAATTCTCAGTGATTTTCAGAAGATTTTCAGAAGAATGGTTGTTGCTCAAGATTAGTACAAAGATTAATTTATTGATTAATTAAATTAATTGATTAATTAATTCTGATTTAATATTAAGGATTTTCAGAATTTTAATTGGATTAAAATCTGTTTTAAATCAGCAAGACAATTGAAAATGAACTAGCATGACAATCTGGATTGTCATACCGATTGTCATGCCAGGCCATTTTCAATAGTCTCACCGAAAGTTACACTGGGAGGAGGATTGTCTTACCAGTTCATTCTGATAGTCTTGCTAGTTCATTCAATTATCTCACCGAAAGTCTTGCTAGCTCAATGGATTGTCTTGCTAGCTCAATGGATTGTCTTTCTAGCTCAATGGATTGTCTTGCCAGTTCAAGTAGGTCTGTTAATTGAATTATAAAGAAAGGAGCAGCAGAAGTCATTCTTTATCATCCAACAACTCAAGAACAAAAGAAAAGGAGCCGCAGAAAACATTTTATTTTTTATCTGCCAAATTCAAGATCACATTTCTAGTTATTAAAGTTAAATCCAAACAACTAGAAATCATTCTCTTGTTCTTGTGTAACTATCTAGCGGATCAAAATCCCTAGAACTTAATCTCAAATTGCGTTTAGCATTTGAATCTTTTTATTGCAAAAATAGAAAAAGTTCATGTCGAATTTATTCTAGATTTGTGATAATTAATTTGAGATTAATCCCTTGTAATCGGTATCGTTGTTGTAACACCTTTCAAGTTTAATAATATTTTTATTTAACTTGAATTTTGTTTCAATTTTTATTCCGCACTAAATTCGATTATTCGGTATTGTTTGTATTCAACCCCCCTTCTATAAACACATTGGGACCTAACAAAGAGTAATTTAAAATGACTTCTCGACATGTATTTCACTTCTCAAAATGACTTCTCGATAGACAAACTCCAAATGTCTATTTTTGAGTTCTCGACAAATCATCTACTTTTACTATAAATACCCAGACTTCTCGATTATTTTAACTTGGAATTTCTCGAAATTCTAAGTAAACTGAATATTTATTAATTCATATTCTAACTATATGAAGTTAATAAATAACAGATCAAAAGAAGCAAAAAGTATGAAAAACTGAAATAATATAATTCATAAATTATGTTCAGCAAAATACTTTTGACATACTTTGTCTATAATTACTCTGACTTATTGACATATTTATGTGCTTATATTTTTTTTGGAAATATTTTAGTCTAATGTAAGTAGACTAGTACTTTATATCTGATATTTTGAGAAAGCTGATAATGGTTAAATTATTTGTCTATATTCTGATAGGAGGAGTTACTTTTATGTAGGGAGTACTTGTTTATTTGCATGGGGAATAGTTATTCTAACTAGTGAACTAAGATTCTTGAGTACTTGTATGGGAAATAGTAACTAGTCATTTCTAACTGTCAAATATGCTTATGTGATTATTACTCTTATTTTCCGGGAAACTCAAGAGTCTCTTGGTTTCTATCTTTACTCCCTCTATAAATTAAAACGCTTCACCCTTTATCATTCATCACTACTCTTATTCTCAACAAACATCTAATTTCAAACTCACCTCATGTTCATCTCTCTCTCTCTCACTCAAATGGATGCCCCAGTCTTCTAAAGACTTAATCATGGAGCTTACCATCTTGTCCATCATCTGGATGAAGACCAAATTTATTTTGATCCTTGTTAGGGCGAAATCACGCACTAATATTCACGCAAGTATACGCGTTCGCAAGTAATATAGAATACTTTCTAGTTCGTTCCCTCAGAGACTCAGACTAATTTATTGTCTAATTTAACTCACTCACCAATGTATGACTACTTCTCAATGTTAAGATAATAACACTTAAAATTGTTTATTAAATAATTACTATAATTAACTACTTAATTAACCACTTAACTAATACTTCAATTTATCAATAATAAAACACTCATGAGATCACAACTTCATTATTACTTCCTTCAATAGCCATTGTTATTACCTTTAGCATGTGACAGTGATGATATTAATCGAATAACACAAAACTGATAAAAGCCAACTTTCATTGTACTAATACCATTCTACCAAACATCCACAATTAAGATAGAAGTTGAATAGTCATCAATTATGTTGAGTTCCTATATATCTACAGAAATTGACAACACAACGATTTAAGCACAAGTTATTCCTTTTTGATTACATAGGGCAAATAAAACTGTTAGAGTTACTCACTAATCATGCACAATGTACATGAACCTATGCTAGCATGGCAAGTTCTAAATCTCAAGATCCACCGTCGCTTCACAAGAGATTAACACCCTATCTTATATGTTCGCGATGCACATAAGACGAATACGCACAACCAATACTAGATATCATGCAATCATCACATACTAAAGTATTAAACAATTAACTAAAGAATTCCATAATAAATCCGTTGCAACCCCATGATCACGATTAGCCCATAATAGAACTTATCGCCATCATGGGTTCATATGAAATCATGATAAACAAACACAAGAAAATAATAACTAAACTGATTATATTAAAACAGAGTACGTCACAAGAGTAAATAAGTCAAAGCAAGAAAACTAGCATCCAGCGTTACAACGAAACAAGAATCACAAGAATATATGCTTCCTCTTCGTTGCTGTGTGCTAAATCGGTCTTCTTCCTTATCTCCTTCGCTTCTTGCAAAACACAATCTAAAACATAATCTCCTCTTAATACTCTGTGAAAAACATCTCAAATCTACCTATATAATAGTCCTATAAAACTCAGATTACATAGAAGTTGGAAGCCAAACAGAAGTAGAAGTCTAAAATAATATATCTTTTTCCCCGACCCTGCGCGGCCGCTCAGCATTTCTGCGCGGGCGCGCAAGGCTGCTGCGCGGCCGCTCAGCATTGCTGCGCGGGCGCGCAAGACCCTACTGGAAAAATTCCAGGTTTGCTCCGTTTCTTCGCCGTAATCTGTCCGTTCTTTTCCTCTCTCAATGGTGAACACATGCCAAGGCTTATTCTTGATGATTCCTCCTCCGAAATGCAACTAATACCCTGAAATGCATAAACACTAGAAAAACGCATCAAATACACAAAATACTTGATTTCAAGACACCAATTTAAGCCATTTTAAGACGTTCTAAGTGGTATAAAATGCCACTTATCACACCCCCAAACTTAAATTGATGCTTGTCCTCAAGCGTCACAGACTCAAAATAAAAAAAATATGCATGAATGCAATCTATATGAAAATGCAACGATCCCCCTTACTACAATTAACCAACCAAATTGTCACGTCTCAACGAATGCAGTTAGACACTAAAGATCAATAAACTCATGCAAACAAACATACAGCCAGAAACGTGGTGTGTGCAAATGCTTAACAGATATGCTTCGGAACTAGACCAATTACTATGACTAGACTATCCTCAAGGCAATCCTACGATTATACAAAGAATAAAAATTCTAGGCACAAAGTGATATACAACACTACAAGAACTCTGGAGCTTACTACGGAATCGTGCTTTTTATTTACAACTCAAATGCTTATTTGACCGTGCAATGAGTGAGGTCCACAAAAGACTTATACAATGGTATCCATGTAACGAGCGTTAGGTTAGCGGATCCCAGACTCTAAAAGCCTTAGGTCACTAGGCACAAAGTCCCCTAAGAACTTAATAACTCGAATACCAAAGAGCCCACTCTTGATCAATTATGCAATTTTTTTTTTTCTGAGCAAGTGTGTTTCGCTCCATCTTGCTCAACCCTAGACTACTCGCATAACATGCGAGCTGGCTACTAGCCATTTGACGCCTAGCCACAACTAGCAACAAATTCCATTTTTACTCCATTTTTTTTTCTTTTTCATGCCCTTACCACTAAGAACCTATTATCAAATTCTAAGCATAATAAATAGATTATCCTCGAAAATAATCAGATCATAACAACAATCTAGCCCTTAAGCATTCTCTAAGACTTAGTGAAAATACAAGTGCTTCTGCATGCATATCAACCTACACAACTTAATATCACTTTAATGTTATCACTACACTCGCATCAATATCACAATTCAGTCGATAAATCATTGCAAAAGGGATCATGGTATATGCATGAGCTATATGATATGACAAACAAATAAAGCTATATATAAAAAAAACTATATGGCAAAAATTATGCAACTATATGAACTAACTATCATGAATATGCAGTTATATGACACACACAAAATATTCCTTAACTACCACCCCCAAACTTAAAATCTTCACTGTCCCCAGTGAAGGTAGTAGAAAGGAACACAGGGTATACCTACTCGGAGTCATCATCATCATCACCCTCAGTGGGTGGAGTATCAGGCGGCGGGTATGCAGAGTCCTCACCAAAAACTGGCCACTGGATATTAGCTCCAAGGCCTCGAAAAGCAGTCCCTAACGCAAGAGTGAGCTCCTGAGCAAACCTGCTCTGCGTCTCATACATGGCATCCATCAGCCGTGAAAGCCTCCTATACTGGGCATCACCCATCCCAGCACCCTCCTGAGCTCTCGAAGAACTAGCCTCACCACGCTCTGGCCTGGCCATAGTAGCACCTCGTGCTGGACGCCCTCCTGGAAGACGATAACCCAGCCCATGCTCCTCAGGCTCACCACCGGTCCACTCCTGCATCCCATTCAGAGTGCCAGAATCTATCGAAGCTGCTGGCAACTGCAACTGCTCATGAGCCGGCCAGTTCACTCCTACTGCTCGGCATAGCTTTGTAACCGTGGATGCATAAGGGATGTTCATATGCTTTGCTCCCCTCAAAAACTTCAGAATTCCTTGGTAGATAAACTCACCAAGGTCCACATAGTATTCCTCATTCAGAATTCCCCACAACAACTGTGCTCTCTCAACTGTGACCTCATGTGCATGTGAAGAAGGCAAAATATTAGCACATATAAATGCATTCCATGCACGGGCATACCTGTACATGGCGATCGCCGGAAAGTGACGATACTCATTATTGGCTGGACTGCGGTTCCAAACTGTGCCCGGTCGACAGAGAGTCGCACAAATCAAATCCAAGTCAAAATCCTCAGCAGTCTTTTCATTCCTGTTCTCCTCCTCGGGCTTTCTCTCTCGATGTCCAATCACACGGCGAATCGCCGCAGGATGATAATCAACCGTCAGCCCATGAACTACAGAAAACCCATTCTTTTCAGCCTTCACGTTCGCGTAGAACTCGCGAACAACACTCATCGGTACTGCTTCGGGTGACTCACAAAAAGCTATCCACCCCTTCTCTGCAATCATGGGCAACAACTCACCATCCCTCCCTGATGGTAAAAACCCCCTCTCCTTCAGAATCGGCTTCCCTAACAGCCTAGTGTACTCCTCCTCCGCAGCTCTGTCAGTTAACCGAGGCCTTGCAGCAGTACCCCTTGATGAATCAGCAGTAGGAACTGTGCTGCTGCTGTCAATAGTGCGTGCTCTCCTGGGTGCCATTGATTTGTGAATAAAAGTGTGTAAGAACTGATTTTTGATGTTTATGAGAGGGTTTGAGTGTAGGAAGTTGTGAGAGATATGTAGGATAGGTGTATGTATATATAGGGTGTGGAGTAGGTTAAATTAGATTAGGAGTGGGGTTGAGGGATAAAATCATGGGGTAATGGGAAAAGAATTCGTGGGTTTATGGGCTGTAATGGGTTTTTGTGTTTTTTTTTTTCTGAACTGATAAAAATTTTCTGGAACTCGACCCCTGCGCGGCCGCTCAGCATAGCTGCGCGGGCGCGCAGAGGGTCTCTGGAAAAAAAAAATTTCAGCCCCTGTTTTCTGATTTTTTTGTGTTTTTGGATAGGTTATTAACTTCTAAGGGTTCCTGTAACAACAATTCATGGGTTGCCTCCCACGCAGCGCTTCTTTTTCATCATTAGCTTGACGTTCCGTACCTTTCTCAAATAGTCAACAAAATGGCACTAACCACCTCTCGGTTTGCCATATCCCCATAGTAGTGCTTCAACCGCTGACCGTTAACCTTGAATGCTTGGTCCGAATCACTCTCAAAAATTTCCACCGCTCCATGTGGAAACACAGTTTTGACAATAAAAGGTCCAGACCACCTTGATTTCAACTTCCCAGGAAAAAGTCGGAGCCGAGAGTTGAATAACAGAACTTGTTGCCCTGGCACAAATAACTTAGGACGTAGCTTCCTATCGTGCCACCTCTTCACCTTTTCCTTATACATTTTGTTATTCTCGTACGCTTGAAGTCGAAATTCATCAAGTTCATTAAGCTGAAGCATTCTTTTCTTACCAGCTGCATCTAAATCCAGGTTCAATTTCTTCAATGCCCAGTAGGCCTTATGCTCAAGCTCCGCCGGTAGATGACATCCCTTACCGTACACCAACTGAAACGGTGACATCCCAAGTGGAGTTTTGTATGCTGTTCTGTAAGCCCAAACAGCTTCATCGAGCTTTAAAGACCAATCCTTCCTTGACGGACAAACAACCTTCTCTAGAATGCGCTTTATCTCTCTGTTAGACACTTCGGCTTGACCATTTGTTTGCGGATGATAGGCAGTAGCTACTCGATGATTCACATTATAACGCTGCATCATAGAAGTGAACTTACGGTTGCAAAAATGCGATCCTTCATCACTTATGATTACCCGAGGTGTTCCAAACCTTGTGAAAATTTGCTTATGAAGAAAATTTAGCACTGCCTTTGCATCATTTGTCGGTAAAGCTTTAACTTCGACCCATTTTGAGACATAATCGACTGCCAGCAAGATGTACTGATTATTGCAAGATGAGATAAAAGGCCCCATGAAATCGATTCCCCATACATCAAAGACCTCGACTTCAAGCATCACATTTAATGGCATCTCATCCTTCCTTGACAAATTTCCCACTCTTTGGCAACGATCACACCTTAAAACAAATTGATGAGCATCCTTGAACAAGGTAGGCCAAAAAAAACCTGCTTGCAGAATACGAGCTGCCGTCTTCTCACCTCCATAGTGTCCACCATAAACCGTGGAATGGCATTCTCGTAATATCCCCTCCGTCTCACAGAACGGGATACATCTCCTGATGATCTGGTCAGCTCCCTGTCTAAACAAATATGGTTCATCCCACATATACCAGTTCACCTCATGCAGAAACTTCTTCTTTTGCGCGGATGTCAAATTAGGAGGCATTATATTGCTGACAAGATAGTTTACAATATCTGCAAACCATGGTTCTTCCTCCTGAATTACAAACAACTGCTCATCCGGAAAAGATTCATTGATTAACGTCCTATCTTGTGAAGTAGAATCGGGATTCTCCAACCTAGAGAGATGGTCAGCTACTTGATTCTCAGTACCTTTTCTATCTTTGATCTCTAACTCAAATTCTTGAAGTAAAAGCACCCAACGAATGAGTCTCGGCTTCGAATCCTTCTTAGAAACCAGATAGCGAATAGCTGCATGATCAGTGAATACTGTCACTTTTGTACCAAGCAGATAAGATCGAAATTTCTCAAAGCCAAAGACTATAGCCAAAAGCTCCTTCTCAGTAGTGGTGTAGTTCAATTGGGCCCCATTTAAAGTCTTACTCGCATAGTAGACCACATGGAAGAGATTTTTCTTGTGCTGTCCCAGAACTGCACCTACCGCATAATCACTCGCATCACACATCATCTCAAACGGTTCTGTCCAATCTGGTGCTGTAATAACTGGTGCCGTGATCAAACTCTCCTTGAGAGTCTCGAATGCTGCCAAACATTCATCATCAAATTTAAAAGGCACATCTTTCTCAAGTAGATTGCACAACGGCTTAGATATCTTTGAAAAGTCTTTGATGAATCGCCGATAAAAACCCGCATGACCGAAAAAACTACGGATTCCTTTCACCGAATTAGGTGGGGGAAGATTTTCAATGACTCCCACCTTGGCCTTGTCCACCTCCAGACCTTTGCTAGAGACCTTATGCCCAAGGATAATTCCTTCACGCACCATAAAATGACATTTCTCCCAATTAAGCACCAAATTAGTTTCCACCCATCTTTTGAGTACGGCGCGCAGATTATTCAAACATTCATCATATGAGTGTCCAAAGACGGAGAAGTCATCCATGAACACTTCGACGTTATTTCCAATCATGTTAGAGAATATAGCCATCATACATCTCTGAAAGGTGGTCGGGGCGCCACATAACCCAAACGAAACTCTACGAAAAGCAAATGTGCCAAATGGACACGTGAAGGTAGTCTTTTCCTGATCCTCTGGTGCAATACAAATCTGATTATACCCGGAATAACCATCCAGAAGACAAAAATACTCATGTCCCGCCAATCTGTCAAGCATTTGATCAATAAATGGAAGAGGGAAGTGATCCTTCCTTGTGGCTTTGTTCAATTTTCTATAATCCATGCATACTCTCCATCCTGTAACTGTTCGAGTAGGGATGAGCTCATTCTTTTCATTTGCGACCACAGTGATACCTCCTTTCTTAGGTACACAATGCACGGGGCTCACCCACGAGCTGTCAAAAATAGGATAAATGATGCATGCATCTAGCCATTTCAGAATTTCTTTCTTCACCACCTCCTTCATGATCGGGTTCAGTCTTCGCTGCTGTTCCACAGTTGGCTTACTTCCTTCCTCTAGCAGAATTTTATGCATACAATATGAAGGACTTATCCCCTTGATGTCTGCTATGGTCCATCCTATAGCCGATTTGAATTCTCTCAAAATCCTTAAGAGCTTGTCTTCCTCACTACCTGAAAGATCAGCTGAAATAATAACAGGTAACGTAGATGAATCACCTAAAAAAGCATACCTCAAGTGTTCAGGTAATGGTTTGAGCTCTAAGGTAGGTGCTTCCTCTATTGATGGTTTGAGCTTCCCTTCAGCGTTCTTGAGGTCAGAAGTACCAAGAGATTCAAATGGTATATCCAGCTTTCGCTTCCAGGGAGAAGCGTTCGGATATTGTAATTGCTCGTTGCTATCTTCATCATCACTGTCAAATTCCCCCACTAGGGCCTTTTCCAATGCATCAGACATTAGCATGTGATCGAGTTCCGAAGTAACCGCAGAATCAATCACATCCACTTTTAAGCACTCCTCATCTTCTGTAGGGAATTTCATTGCCTTGAATACGTTGAAGGTCACATCCTGATCTTGGACCCGCATAGTAAGTTCCCCTTTTTGCACATCTATCAAGGTACGGCCAGTAGCCAAGAAAGGCCTCCCCAAGATTATGGGAATCTTCTTATCTTCCTCAAAATCCAGAATAACAAAATCTGCAGGAAAGAAGAGCTTATCCACCTTGACGAGCACATCCTCAACTATGCCCCTTGGGTAAGTAATGGAACGGTCAGCCAATTGTAGCGACATGTATGTGGGTTTTGGATCAGGCAGATCCAGCTTTTTAAAGATCGACAACGGCATCAGATTAATGCTTGCTCCCAAATCGCAAAGGCACTTGTCAAAAGTTAGATTGCCAATGGTGCAAGGAATGGTGAAGCTTCCTGGATTTTTCAGTTTTGGTGGTAACTTTTGTTACAGAACTGTGCTGCATTCTTCCGTGAGAGCAACGGTTTCAAGGTCATCCAGTTTCACCTTCCTTGAAAGAATAGTCTTCATAAACTTCGCATAACTAGGCATTTGTTCCAGAGCCTCAGCGAAAGGTATATTGATGTGAAGTTTCTTGAACACCTCCAGAAACTTCCCGAACTGTCTATCCAGCTTTTGTTACTGCAATCTCTTAGGAAAAGGTGGTGGAGGATAGAGCTGTTTCTCCCCTGTGTTAGCCTCAGGCAGAGTGTGTTCAACAGTAGTCTTCCTTGGTTCCGCCGCTTTCTCCTTTTGCTTAGATTCTTCATCTCTAACTTCAGCTTCGACTTCTTTTGCCTTTTCAGCATCAGCTACTTTTCCAGACCTTAAGGTAATAGCCTTGACTTGCTCTTTAGCTTCCTTCCTGGCTGGTACTTCCGTGTCACTGGGAAGAGTGCCAGGTTGACGATTGAGCACTGCATTGGCTAATTGACCGATTTGATTTTCCAAGGTCTTGATAGAAACTGCCTGAGTCTTGCACAACAGCTTAAGTTCCTCAAAATCAGCACTAGTAGGTGCAGTTGCACTTCTCTGTTGAGGATATGATTGCCTTGTAGCATACTGCTGTGGTTCCTGGAATCCAGGTGGGTTAAACTGTTTACTCACTCCTTGCTGATATGGTGGCTGAATAGCATTCTGATTATTCCCCCAACTAAAAATTTGGATGATTTCTGTTGTTAGGATGATAGGTCACTGGCACAGGCTGCTGTTGTCGCTGATAATTATTCACATACTGAACAGATTCGTTGACAAGAGAACACTGATCCGTAGCATGAGAACCTGCACAAAGCTTACAAACCATAGCTATTTGATTAACTCCATACGTAGCCAAAGAATCAACCTTCATTGATAGCGCTTGGAGCTGGGCTGCAATAGCGGTGGCTGTATCAACTTCCAGAATACCTGCTACCTTGCCTGACGTCATCCTCTGAGTTGGGTTTTGATGCTCATTTTCAGCCATCGTCTCGATAAGATTATACGCCTCAGTATAGCTTTTAGCCCATAAGGCGCCTCCAGCTGCTGCATCGAGCATGGGCCGAGATTGGGCCCCCAAACCATTATAAAAACCAGTGATTACCATCCAATCCGGCATTCCATGATGTGGACATTTTCTCAACATTTCCTTGTAGCGTTCCCAAGCCTCGCACATAGATTCTGTAGGTTGCTGCGCAAACTGAGTAAGAGCACTCCTCATAGCAGCAGTCTTTGCCATTGCATAAAACTTCACCAGAAACTTTTGCGCAAGATCTTGCCACGTAGTGATTGACCCAGCTGGTTCAGAATGTAACCAGTCTTTAGCCTTATCCCTCAGTGAGAATGGGAAAAGCCTCAACTTGATAGCCTCATCAGTCACGCCATTATACTTAAAAGTGCTGCAGATCTCGACAAAATTCCTTATGTGCATGTTGGGGTCTTCAGTTGCCGCTCCTCCAAAAGAAACAGAATTCTGCACCATCTGAATAGTGCCCGGCTTGATTTCAAAGGTGTTAGCTTGAATAGCCGGATGAAGGATGCTTGACTGAATGTCATCAATTTTAGGCCGAGAAAAATCCATAAGAGCTGGATCAGCTTGAACAATACGATCTCCCATGTTTACTGGTTCTTTCTGCTCAGTTCCTGAATCCGAATCCTCAAAATCTAACTTCTCCGGTGTATCAAGAACTTCGTCTTTCTCCTCAGCTGTATCTAAGGTCCTCTTGCGAGCACGAGAACGAGTTTGCATAAACGTTTGCTAAAGTACCTGAAACACAACCGAAAAGAGTAATTAACTACTACCTCCTAATCACTGAGTCCTAATGACCAATGATGGTAAGTACATAAACTAAACAAATACGCCGAGTCCCCGGCAGCGGCGCCAAAAACTTGTTAGGGCGAAATCACGCACTAATATTCACGCAAGTATACGCGTTCGCAAGTAATATAGAATACTTTCTAGTTCGTTCCCTCAGAGACTCAGACTAATTTATTGTCTAATTTAACTCACTCACCAATGTATGACTACTTCTCAATGTTAAGATAATAACACTTAAAATTGTTTATTAAATATTAACTATAATTAACTACTTAATTAACCACTTAACTAACACTTCAATTTATCAATAATAAAATACTCATGAGATCACAACTTCATTATTACTTCCTTCTATAGCCATTGTTATTACCTTTAGCATGTGACAGTGATGATATTAATCGAATAACACAAAACTGATAAAAGCCAACTTTCATTGTACTAATACCATTCTACCAAACATCCACAATTAAGATAGAAGTTGAATAGTCATTAATTATGTTGAGTTCCTATATGTCTACAGAAATTGACAACACAACGATTTAAGCACAAGTTATTCCTTTTTGATTACATAGGGCAAATAAAACTGTTAGAGTTACCCACTAATCATGCACAACGTACATGAACCTATGCTAGCATGGCAAGTTCTAAATCTCAAGATCCACCGTCGCTTCACAAGAGTTAACACCCTATCTTATATGTTCGCGACGCACATAAGACGAATACGCACAACCAATACTAGATATCATGCAATCATCACATACTAAAGTATTAAACAATTAACTAAAGAATTCCATAATAAATCCGTTGCAACCCCATGATCACGATTAGCCCATAATAGAACTTATCGCCATCATGGGTTCATATGAAATCATGATAAACAAACACAAGAAAATAATAACTAAACTGATTATATTAAAACAGAGTACGTCACAAGAGTAAATAAGTCAAAGCAAGAAAACTAGCATCCAACGTTACAACGAAACAAGAATCACAAGAATATATGCTTCCTCTTCGTTGCTGTGTGCTAAATCGGTCTTCTTCCTTATCTCCTTCGCTTCTTGCAAAACACTAATCTAAAACATAATCTCCTCTTAATACTCTGTGAAAAACATCTCAAATCTACCTATATAATAGTCCCATAAAACTCAGATTACATAGAAGTTGGAAGCCAAACAGAAGTAGAAGTCTAAAATAATATATCTTTTTCCCCGACCCTGCGCGGCCGCTCAGCATTTCTGCGCGGGCGCGCAAGGCTGCTGCGCGGCCGCTCAGCATTGCTGCGCGGGCGCGCAAGACCCTACTGGAAAAATTCCAGGTTTGCTCCGTTTCTTCGCCGTAATCTGCCCGTTCTTTTCCTCTCTCAATGGTGAACACATGCCAAGGCTTATTCTTGATGATTCCTCCTCCGAAATGCAACTAATACCCTGAAATGCATAAACACTAGAAAAACGCATCAAATACACAAAATACTTGATTTCAAGACACCAATTTAAGCCATTTTAAGACGTTCTAAGTGGTATAAAATGCCACTTATCAATCCTTTCGGACTACGTGTCCGTCTCAGGGGGTTGTTTGCAGCCTCTTTGATATTCCATGAGAGATCTTTGATGAACTCTCGTGGGATGAGCAACTCAGCATTCTTTTCTTTGAGATGGAAGTCTCTCTCGAGCAGGAGAGACGTGCAAGGGTAGCTGAGCAGCAACGCCTTGCTGCTTTGGAGTTGCAGGAGAGGATCATCTCTCTTGCAAACTCCATGTCCAGAGCTTACCAGCGTAGGGCAAGGTAGTTGGAGGCTGAGAAGAAGAAGCCCAAATTAGAGTTGTTAGGATTAGGATTTACTTGATGTAATCTGAATCTTAATGTACTCTGTGGTTGATATTAATGAAAATACTCTTCTTCTCTACCAATTTGTTTTTGTTGCTTGATTGTTTATGTCATGATTGCATTGTGTTTACAAATTAATTGGTTATTAGTTTTCCTGTCATAATGCTTGCAACTGTATATCTCAATGCTTATGCCTAATCAAAATAGATAAATATGTTCAATGCATTACAGGTTCAACACAATCCACTCAGACAACAACAGGAAATTCAGTTTTTCAATTAACATCTATAAACTAAACTGTAGTTCTCTAAGATACAGAAACTCGAACACAAACTCAAACACAATCCCACTCAGGTGACTCTCAAAAGAAACCTATTTTACAAAAGGACAACAATTTCATAATGTTCTTCAGAGTGTTCTGTTGATTGAGAAGAAAAACCACCACAAACATGGAAAATTTATCAGTATTTTTAAAGAATATCCCATGAGTATTCCTAATGCACCTTCATGTGCAAAACAGTCTTCACAGACTGAAAGGTTTGAGGGTAGTACTCCTGAGGGGGAGCTATCTAAATCCTCTCCAATTCAATTGGAGGTTCCTCAAAAAGGAACAACTCCCCTCATAACTCTAGCACAAGCTGCCTTAGCAGTCAAAGCTAGAAGTACAATTGTCTATGACAATGTCATGAGAAGGGCAAGTATAGCACATTTATGTGTCAGTATGTTGCAAGGCATACAAGGGTTTGAGGCTGGTGTACATGATAGTAACCTAGTCAAATCCCCTCCAATTCAGTTGGAGGTTCCCATTACCAGTGAGGAACAACACACTATCAAAACCACAGAGCAATCTGTGAGTCAAACTGTGACTCTAGTCATAGGTGTTCTTCATGATTCATTCACCTCACAACTCCAAACCAACATTCTCTTTTCTGATGAACTGAGTATGATTAGACCTATATGGATTACCCCTAATCATATGATCATAAACAACTCTTCTCAGCCACCTCTTATTTCTGTAAGTCAAACATAACTAAGCATTTCATGTGAGAATAAGAGAAAAGATTGAGAGAAAAATAGAGAATAAGAGAGGCAGGATCCTTCCTGGCAAAAGGAGAGATAGATGAGTGTATGGATTTAGCAATCTTTGTGAGGGAACTCTGACTCTCAAAAGTCATGAGACTAGTGCAGTGAGAAGTAGTGAGACTACTTATTCAAAAGAATAGAGAGCTTAAGTTTTTTTATGACAAACTCTTTCTGTAAAAATAAGTGGAACCTCTATTCTATTTGATAAAATCATCTCCACAAATCTCACTGGAGCTTGAAGCTGCAGAAAGTGTTCTAAATGGACAATGACAGTAGCTTGAACAATGTGCATCTAGCTGGATCTTTCTACCTGGAGATAATGTCAAAAAGGGGGAGAATATATCTAAATGCCTGCCACAACAGCTGATGGATGTTGCGAGATAATAAAATATTCTATTCTTCACTAGGGAGAGAAGAATAAATCTAAATGCAACTCAACAAAAGAAGACCAGATGGGAAGATTGGTTTCTGCATTTAGTTAAAGTTTTGACATCATCAATCAGAACTTGTGCATAATTTCATAATGAACAAGTTGGGGGAGATTGTAATATATAGTAGATGATGTCAAAGATTACTGGAGCTAACAATGTCATTAGCATTTATGATCATAGTTTGAAGAAAATAAAATGGACATCTGATCTGAGTAGAAGATTAATGAACAATTATTTTCAGTGATCTGTTAAGCTTGGGGTCAACCCTAAGTAAGTTGTATTGTTATCTTAATTTGTATTTTGTACTTATAACACTTAAAGTCTGTAAAAATGCAAAGGAGCAGACTGGAGTCTTTTTCCTAAAACATTATCAAGCCTAAGGATTCTATCTGGAAGAAGATTAAGAAGATCATGCCTCAGAAGAATTTTGAAGAAGCTTGGAGTTGAATAAATCTGTTTGGAGAAAAATACTCTAAGTCAAGATCTCTACAAGTCACATATTTAATGTTATAGAGAAGTCATTCGAGAACTTCAGAGAGTACCGACGGATAAACAATATCTACTTGATGGATGAGCAATATCTACTCGACGGATGAGCAATATATACTCGACGAATGAGCTATATATCTACTCGACTGATGAGCTATATATCTACTCGACGGATGAGCAATATCCACCGGGAGTGGAGAAGTCGGGAAAGCTACTCGAGAACTCAAGAAGATATCGACAAGCCAATTTAAAGAACTGAAGATTGGAGATATCGACAAGTCATTCCTTCACTAGAGAACTCAGAGTTATCGATAAGTCAAAGTGAAGATATGAAGTCTAGAGATCTCGACAAGCTGAAGACCTCTACAAGTCAAACTCAATATGGAGTGCTAGAGACCTCGATAAGCCTATGTACTTATCGAGATGTCAAGTGTTCTATTAAGTTCAAACTGGAGATCTCGAAGTACAGTCTCAAAGTACAGAATTGCAGATCAGTTCAATATCCAAGATAAACAATCAACAAACAATCCAACAGCTGGATTGACAAGTCTACTAAAAGTAGCTTGAAGAGTGTGCAAGATTAATGGCAAATATTAACTGACAGAGGAAGATTAAAGTAAACACGGGATGCTAAAGATATGCTAAGCCATAAATGGGAGATTTTCTTTTCTATAAATAGAAATGACAAGTGACAGTTTAGAAAAGCTAATAGCATGTTTATTATCCACCGTGTAAACCAGCAGTTAACTGAGTTATAAAGTTAACACTGGTCATATAGTTAGAAGTAACAATTTAGATCAAATCTCTTGTATCACTCTCAAGAAGAAGCTGAGCTCTTAATATCAATGAGCTTAGAAATTTTGTAGCAAAACAGTCTTAATTTTTAATATAAAAATTAAGTGAGTTTTGAAGATTTATGTTCTTTATTTTTTGCAAGTTTAAATTCTGCATGAACACTTTTTTATACAAGATTTAATTTACTTTGTTCAACCATTAACTTTCAAGAAAAGCCTAAATTCAGAAAAACACATTCACCCACTGTGTGTGATTCATTACCTAACAGATTGTTACCCACTCCTTTGCATTCTCATGACACATGTCCTACTTTCCCACACTTATAACATGTGATGTTGGCCTTCTGATTCTTGCATTCATGAGCATAATGGCCCTTTGTGTGACACTTGAAACAAACTACATTCGCCTTATTGCAGATTCTCGTATGTCGCTTATTACAAATCTTACATTCCGGAACTGATCCTTGCGGGGGTTTCTATCTACTAGTTGATTGAGATCTCATTTCTTCTGATTTATTCCCAAATTCTTTTTTCTTGAAGTTCGGGGGTCTACTCTGAGGTTTAAGCCTTTGATTAGTTCTCTGATTCCGGCCCTTATAACTTGAGCCTTCTTCTCCCGTTTCAAATCGTCTTTTCTTGTTGCATTTCTCCTTTTGATTTTGCTCACTCTCGCCTTCAATTACCATCACCTTCTGAACCACTTCAGCATAAGTAGTCAACTCAAAAGATGCCACACGACTCCTTAACCAAGGCTTCAATCCCTCATGGAACCTTTTTGCCCTATTCTCTTCAGGGTTCAACGTATTCTCCCATAAACCTACAAATTTCTATAAACTTCTTCTCATATTCTCCAACTGTCATATTTTCTTGCTTTAACTTGAAGAACTTCATCTCCATTTGTGTTTGCATATAGCGAGGAAAATACTTATCCAAAAATATTCTCTTAAAACTATCCCAAGTAATAACTTAAGTAGCTTCTAAAGCTTTCACTGTCTCCCACCAATAGTTCGATTCACCTTTAAGAAAGTAAGTGGCATACTCCACCTTCTACTTATCTCTAACATTTGTTAAGGCAAAAGCCTTTTCCATTTCCTTAAGCCAAGCATGAGCTTCTACCGGGTCTCGTGTTCTTCTAAATTCTAGGGGTTTTACAGATTGGAATGTTTTGAAAGTAGTGACGTTTGCTGGGGGTGGTTGAGGTGGTTGCATTTGTTGAAAAAGTTGTTGTTGTTGGGCTATAGTAGCAGTTTATTGGTGTACCAATTCCAAAAGTTGAGCTATATCGGGGTTTTGGTTTTCTCCTTCATTTTCTCGGTTATTTGTAGGTCTTCCTCGAGCTCTCTTAGGTGCCATTTTCTGAAATAATAGTTATACAGTTTAAGTGACATAAAGTTAGGGTATTATTTGTAGTCATCATGGTATACAGTTTTTAATATAACAATAAAGGTGATGCATGGTTATAAGCAAGAATTTAAAAGAGCAAATATAGGACTCAAGGACAGTGCATAATTGAATTTAACATAGTTCAAGTCGAAAGGTACGAATCACAAGGTACAAATACGAATACAGATCCAAATTAAAACAGTACGAGAGTCTAGAAATCGAAACGAATAACATAGTAATAAAAGGAGTAGCCTAATTCAAGCAACTAAAGGTCAAGTCCCCTAGAACTCGTCCTAAGCCTCCTCCTCGATCTCCTCCTCACGGGTCCTTGCAGTGTCGGAAGTAGTGTCTTTACGTAGCATCTTGACCATGCTCCTAAGCTCATCCAATATCATTTACACAGTAATCTGACTGGACCGATCGTGATGCACGGGCATCTCCTCCAATCTTGATGTGGCCACCTGGATCAGTGACTCAAGAATTGAAATGGTTTTCGCCTTAGGTCCATCACCCATCACTTGCTTACTTGCATAGACCTCTTCAAGACATTCCATCAGCCTGACGTACTTTCCTTGGAGAGTGTCATGATGCAGCCTTAAGTCAGCATAGACAGAAAAAGCAATTATGTCGCCCGGCGGGGTCAAATATGATGAGTGCGCATGTTGTTGTCAAGTAATATATATATACAAAGGTTAGATACGGTTTATTCGAATATCGCGCATTAATACTCCCGATATTATACTATATACTCATACTTCCTATAGTCCTAATTGGGTTGTCCAGGGACTCTAAACCTAGGCTCTGATACTAACTTGTCACACCCCAAAACAACAACACACACACATGAAACAAATGTGAATCATAATTATATTACATACTTATAAATCCAAAAGATGATGATAATCCGACTACAAACCCAACCAAAAGTAATAACAATTCCAAGATCTTTATAAGTTCAGAGTTTGGAACAGCCCTTCTAACTAATATAAAATTACTTAATGGCGGATCTCGCCTAATCTATATCAATAGTCTACCTGCGCCCTCAAATGGTTCTCGGCGGCTCCAGCAGTCGACTTACGAGCGGTTTGCTTGGTGCGTACCATGGTTGCTAGCTATAGAACAGGGTTAAATATGAGAAAATGAGCTAAAAATGTTCAACAAGTACTAACAGTTCTACTATACATGGCATTACCTCAATATCAAGAGTTCATAAATTAAGAGGTATGGATACTTGTTAAAAATGACAAGAAGAAACATAAAGTCATAATATAAAGGGTTAATTAGAATCATAGCATTCGAAACATGGCATATGGCATCATGGCATTGTGGTAACATGTTATAATCATTTAAATATCAAATCATCAAAATTCATTTTAGGACGCTACGGATTACAGCCAGTGATCAGCCGCGAAGTAATCCTGAACCGTGTTGGGTTCTCAAATATAATGGGATCTCTATGCTATATGTGAGCCTATCAATAAGTGTGAATAGGACTTGCATCTAGGTCCAATCCACTAAGTCAAGAAAACATTTATTTTATATTGATTTATAATATGGATGTCGGGGAAAGGTTTGGTATCACTTTAATTGAATTATAACAAGGGAATTCAAGTTCACTAATGATGTGTCAAACGCATATTATAAATCCCTATGGGGGTAAGTTCCAAGGTCAAATAAAAGTCAAATCTACATTGTATCGAGGGTGGTATTTTGATATTTATGAATATGATTGTTGTGGCGCCCTCCAAACCTGGGTCAGAAGTTTGGGGTCCACAACACATACACAATATATAAACATGTATGAGAAACATTATTTACAATAACTCTGCCTTACATAACCAAGGATCGCAACAGGTTAAAGTATGAAAACAACCCACAACTTTAACTTTTATTACAACGTACCAAATCCCAACCAATTTAACTTACAACTGATAATAAAATTATTCTTACAATCTTACAATCTCACTACCGCCATAAGCTCCTGCTAGCTCCATCCAACTCAATCTGGAATCCTAGCTCATACATTGAACTGGGAAACCTCGCTATCAACCATATCCTTCTTAACTGTAGAGTACATAAAAATATTCGCAAGAGTGAGCTAGCTAGCTCAGCAAGTCATAATAACGATAACTGAGGTTAAACAATGATCAAATGAGATGATTCAAAGGAATCAAGTTTCTTTTTAACTAATCATTAGAATTGGATATTTATTTTAAGTTTTAAAAACCAAGGTTAGGCTGATGCTCAGTCACGCACTAACCCCGAGCAAGCACACAACATTGCTCTAATTACTGGATCCAAGGCACACATTGGCCTAACTTGACCATTGGTATGGTCTGACCACGAATCTGGTCCACATATATAAAAACTATCCAATCCTAAAGCAGTTCAATATGATAACAATATAATTCAATACAACAAGATCATAATCAATGATGGTTAAACATTTGAATAAAAATGTAAGGAAACTCATGGATATCTCAAGGGTATATCAGGGTATGTATAAGAAACGGTTTTCAGTTTGTACAAGGGTCAGGTATTAGACCAGGTAATGATTTTTCAAGATATGGTTCTTTGATGTTATAAAGAATGATTGGAATATAAAAGTTTCTGTGTTTTCAAACCATTCTCTTCCAGTGTTTGGTGTTTGGTAGTTATACCTTTGGGGAATAGTATTATATTTGTATGGTTTGGTGTCTGAGGATCAACAAAGGACGGATTACAAAGAATAAAGCTTATGGCTCAAGATCAAGAAAATCAGGGTTCAAGGTTAAATGGTTTAAAGCTCTTGCAATATAAAATAGTTCAAAAACATTGGTAATATATATCTTGAAGAAAAGTTCAGAAATACTTGCCTTACAGGATTTACAACTATTACTGATCAATTCTGAGCCGACTCTGTCGCTCAGGCTTTAACATCCAACCATGATAGGGATAAATAAATTTTGTTTGTATAATTAAATACTGCATTAATTGTACAAACTGTGGGCTGCTAGGCCCAATAAAAAGATATATGATACTCAGACCAGAAAGGTTAAGCCTGATGGACCAGATCCGGCCTGATGGAATAAAAAAGGCCCAAAAGCCCTGATTATTAATTAAATTCGTAATTAATTAATAAGGGACAAATCAGATGTTGAAAAGAGTCCCGATAAGGATATAAATCCTTGGAGATTAGCCTCAAGGGGACCTAAAAGGATAAGGAATCAGTTTCCTACTACCTAGGACTCCAAAGTCCATTCTAATTATGAGACTTGCCCACCAAGTCTCCTATACCAAGTCCAATTCAAGGACTCCCAACATCTATATAAGGGGTCTCACCCCCACCAATCAGAACTACGTTTTTTGGCTTGATTCTCTAATTCACAGAGATACGTAGGCATCTCGTAAAGGCAGATTGAGTCATGAAACACGAGAGCAGCCATTAAAGGCCTTGAGCTCCCGAATCTTAGTATTAAATACAGCAAGTAATAACCTTGGTTTTTTATCCATAACATTTGGCGTCGTCTGTGGGGATCACAACAACAACCATGGCGAGAACACGGAGAACATTTGGAGCTCTAGAGGAAGGAACACCATTAGAGACAACCCAGGTGATTTCATCAACCGTGGAGGTTCCTCCCCATTCAACTTATGCATCTACTCAGGAGGAAGCCCAGACAGGGGCAACTCAACCCCAGCTACAAGGGACAACTCCCCCGATTCAAGGTACGAATCCTCAAGTTCAACAAATACATATACCTGTGAATTCTCGACCCGTCGGGTATGAATATTCAACTATTGTTACTACTAACCCCCCTTATGGGATGCCCCTTTACCCTGAGGTTGGAGGAAGCGGATATGCTGGGCGAAGCGAAGCACGAGGGCGGTCGCCCCCCTATATATGAGGTTTGGATCCTATCCCTGAGGATCGGGAATTTTATGGTCCATACACTGAGAGAGACTCCGAATCTTCGGATGATGAAGTGGCCCCGAGAAGGAGGCGTCCTGGAAAAGAGCCAATGGCCGATGGAAGGCAACGCCCCCAAAGCACCCCAGGGGCGAATCCCCAAGAAGTGCAGAAAAAATCAGGGCTCATGAGGTTGAAATCCAAAGGCTGAGGCGTGATTTGGAGGCTCACCAAGCCACCAGACCTCACATGCCTCCTAGGGGGAGAAATCCCCCTCCTATCATAGACCTGGATGGTCCGGTAAGAAGAAGGGCTGCTGTCCCAAGAACTGATCCAAGCAATCTCCTTCCCCTTGGAGATCCTGATGATCCAACTCCACCCTTCACAGAAGAGATAATGAATGCCCATATCTCAAGGAAATTCAAGATGCCCACTATCAAAGCCTATGATGGCACGGGAGACCCCGCTAATCATGTTAGGACATTCTCTAATGCACTGCTGCTGCAACCCGTGAATGATGCTATAAAATGTCGGGCCTTCCCTCAAACCCTGTCGGGTATGGCTCAAAGATGGTACAGTCGCCTACCCCCAAATTCTATTGGATCATTCAGAGAATTAAGTCAGGCTTTTATTAAGCAATTCATCAGTGGAAGAGTCCATGAGAAAAGTTCATCATCTCTTATGAGTCTTGTGCAGGGAGCTAAGGAATCCTTAAGAGATTACCTGAATCGTTTTACAAAGGAGGCTTTAAAAGTCCCAGACCTTGATGATAAGGTAGCCATGATAGCACTGCAACAAGGAACTAGGGATGAGTTTTTCAAGATGTCTTTGGCCAAACGACCCCCTGAGAGCATGTTGCAGCTCCAAGAGAGGGCAGGGAAGTATATCAAGGTTGAAGAAAGTATGAGGAAGACCGTAATAAGTAATGAGCCCACTGGAGGCAAGAAACGAAAAACTGATTTGGAGTATATCGCTAAGGACAAATATCCTAGAACCGAACAAAACCCTGATTCAACCCCCAAGAAGGGAGGACCTGGGCAAAAGTTCACTGAATATGCTAAGTTGAATGCTCCCAGAAGTCAGATTTTGATGGAGATTGAGAAAGACAGAGATATTCGCTGGCCTAAGCCCTTGAAGGCTGATCCCGCCAAGCTAGATAAGGGCAAGTATTGCAGGTTTCACAAAGATGTTGGCCATGACACCGATGAGTGTAGGCAATTGAAAGATGAAATTGAGTTTTTGATTCGAAAAGGAAGATTGAACAAGTATACTGGAGATGGAGGGGACAGAAATAATAATGGAAGGAAGAACTTTGAAGATCGTAGGAGGGACCAAGACGATCAGGGGCAAAACCCCCAGCCTAGAGGACCAGTTATAAACACCATTTATGGAGGGCCGAGACCTCGAGGGCCTGTGATAAACACGATCTTTGGAGGTCCAACTGCTGCTGGATTGTCCAAAAATTCCAGAAAGGCATATACTAGAGGGGTTATGCATATTGTTGGAGAAGCCCCGAAGAGGGCCAGGACAGAAGTAACATTGGCTTTTGATGATTCCGACCTAGAGGGTGTGAAGTTTCCCCATGACGACCCGCTGGTCATAACACCAATAATAGGAGATAGTCCGGTTAAGAGGGTCCTTGTGGATAATGGTGCTTCTGTGGATATCTTGCTCCACGACACCTTTCTAAGGATGGGGTATAACGACTCCCAGTTAACACCAACCGACATGCCGATATATGGATTTGCTGGAGTAGAATGTCCTGTGGAAGGGATAATCAAATTGCCAACCACCATAGGTACGGAGCCAAGGCAAGCAACGCAGATGCTGGATTTCGTGGTGGTAAAGGCTAGTTCAACTTATAATGCTATCATGGGGAGAACAGGGATACATGCCTTCAAGGCAGTCCCCTCTTCCTACCATTCAGTCATGAAGTTTCCCACCCGAAACGGGATTGGAGAAGAGAGAGGAGATCAAAAAATAGCTAGAAGCTGTTATGTGGCCTCTTTGAGGGCAGATGGAGTCGGGGGGCAGGTTCTTCCTATTGAAGATATGGATGTTCGAGAAAATGATGAGAATAGAGGAAGGCCAGCAGAAGAATTGGTTTCGGTTCCTTTAGACCCCGAGAATCCTGAGAGGACGACTTTCGTTGGAGCCACATTAGAGGAGCCCCTTAGAGGGAAGTTAATGAAATTTTTGCAAGAAAATAGTGATGTGTTTGCATGGTCAGCAGCTGATATGCCAGGCATAGACCCGGAGTTAATTACTCACAAGCTAAACGTAGATCCAAGCCGGAAGACAGTGAAACAAAAGAAAAGAAATTTTGCCCCGGAAAGACAAGAGGCTATAAAGCAGGAAGTGGAAAAGCTCTTAGAGGCTGGTTTCATTGAGGAAATTCAATTTCCGGAGTGGTTAGCAAACCCTGTAATGGTAAAGAAGGCTAATGGAAAGTGGAGGATGTGTATAGACTTCACCGATCTGAATGATGCATGCCCCAAAGACTGTTTTCCGCTGCCTAGAATTGATACTTTGATTGATGCCACCGCTGGACATGAGATGCTGAGTTTCATGGATGGGTTTAGCGGATACAACCAGATCAAAATGCATAAGGATGACATTCCAAATGTATCATTTATCACTGACTTTGGTGTTTATTGTTATCTTGTTATGGCGTTTGGTCTCAAGAATGCAGGAGCCACCTATCAAAGGTTGGTAAATAGAAGTTTTAAGAATCTTATTGGTAAGACTATGGAAGTCTATGTTGATGACATGTTAGTCAAGAGTCTAGTAAAGACTGATCATATAGCCCATTTAAGGGAAGCTTTTGAGGTCCTGAGGTACCACAAGATGATGTTGAATCCGACGAAGTGTGCTTTCGGAGTAGGATCTGGAAAATTCTTGGGATTGATGGTCTCGAAGAGGGGAATTGAGGCAAACCCCGATAAAATAAAGGCAGTCCCCCCAAAACTATCAAGGATGTTCAGAAGCTCACAGGAAGGGTTGCTGCGTTAGGACGATTCATCTCCAAGTCAGGAGACAAATGCTTGTCATTTTTCAAGTCACTAAAGAACATCAAAGACTTTGTATGGAGTGAGGAAAATCAGAAGGCATTTGAAGAGTTAAAGAAGTATATGGGCCAGGCCCCGTTGTTTGCCAAGCCAGTTCTGAATGAAGTTTTATTCTTGTACTTGGCTGTTTCAGAGAGCGCCTTGAGCGCCGTGTTGGTTAAGGAGGAACTGAAAGTCCAGAAACCCGTATACTATGTCAGCAAAATTTTGCATGGTGCTGAGTTGAATTATTCAGCCATTGAGAAATTCGCTTTAGCCTTGGTAATGGCTTCAAGAAAGCTGCGTCCTTATTTTCAAGCTCACCAAATTGAAGTGCTAACAAATCAGCCACTGAGAAATATCATTCACAGTCCCAAGGCAAGTGGGAGACTGATTAAGTGGGCAATAGAGTTGGGAGAGTTCGATCTCAAGTATAAGCCACGTACGGCCATAAAAGCCCAGGCACTAGCTGACTTCGTGGTGGAATGTACCATACCCAACCAAGAAGTCGGGGGGCAGGAAGATACCATACCTCAAGACAAGGGAGTCGACAATGGGGACAAGGATAAAGAATATTGGGTTCTCTATTTTGATGGAGCATCAAAAACAAATTCCAGTGGAGCAGGGTTGGTTTTGCAAAGCCCTGATGGATTCTTAATTGAGTATGCTATGAAGCTAGACTTCCCAACCACAAACAATGAGGCAGAGTATGAAGCCCTGATTGCTGGCCTTGGTCTAGCTGGGACACTTAGAGTCAAAAACTTAAAGGTCCGTGGAGACTCGAAGCTGATCATATCCCAGGTAAAGGGAGAATTTGAGGCAAGGGATGATACGATGGCTAAGTATGTTCGCCTAGTAAGGGCTGTGATGACCCAATTTGATGAATGCCATGTTGAACACATTCCAAGGGAAGAAAATGCTAAAGCAGATGCGCTATCAAAGTTTGTTTCATCTGAGATTGAAGAAAGTTCAGGAAGTGTGTACTTCCGTGTTTTGAAGACACGAAGCATAGATGTTAAGCTTGTGGCTCCCATAGGCTTGGGGACGTCATGGATTGATCCAATCAAGGCTCACATTCAGACCGGTTGGTTGCCAAGCAATGCAATTGAGGCACGGAAGTTAACTGTTCGAGCACTAAGGTACTCTTTGATAGATGGGATTCTATATAAAAGATCTTTCGTGGTTCCTTACTTGAGGTGTCTCAGGCCCGATGAGGCACGCTTAGCTCTTGAGGAAGTGCATGATGGTATTTGTGGGCAACACTTGAGGGGCAGGGCCTTGGCTCATAAGATAACCCGTTTAGGCTTCTATTGGCCAGAAATGATGGCTGATGCCAAAGAATATGTAAAGAAGTGTGATCGTTGTCAGAAGCATGCACCAGTCGCCAGACAACCCCCCGAGATGCTGACCTCTATCAACTCACCTATTCCCTTTGCTATGTGGGGGATGGATATTCTAGGGCCTTTTCCTATGGCCACAGCACAAAGGAAGTTTCTGATTATAGCCATTGATTATTTCACCAAGTGGATCGAAGCCAAACCTTTGGCCAAAATCACAACTAAGCAGGTTGCACAATTCCTGTGGGAAAACATTATGTGCCGATATGGAATTCCCCGTATCCTCGTCACTGACAATGGAACACAATTCAACAACGAGGAATTCAAGAAGTATTGCGAAGAAAATGAAATTGAGTTACGGTTCACCTCTGTGGCTCACCCGCAAGCCAATGGGCAAGCGGAGGTAGCAAATCGGATAATCCTGGATGGACTAAAGAAGAGGATCAAAAAGTCAAGAAATAATTGGGTGGATGAGATACTTCCCATATTATGGGCCTATAGGACTACCTGTAGAGTCACGACAGATGCAACTCCTTTCATGTTGGCATATGGGGCAGAAGCAGTAGTTCCCGTAGAGATATCACATTCCTCTCCAAGGATTCAGGCTTTTGATGAAAAAGAAAATGAAGAAGGGCAGAAGTTAGCCCTGGATTTAATCGATGAAGTGCGAGATAAAGCACATGCGAAGATAGTAGAATATCAGAAAAAAGCTTCATTCTACTACAACTTAAGGGTTAAAGAGAGGTTTTTTAAACAAGGTGATCTAGTTTTGAGAAAAATAGAGGCTTCTGGTGTTGGACAGAAAGGAAAGCTCGCCCCAAATTGGGAAGGGCCGTACAGAGTCAAGAGAGTTCAGGGTAGAGGAACCTACAAGCTGGAAACAATGGATGGTTTTGAAGTCCCGAGGACCTGGCATGCACAAAACCTGAAGGTTTACTACGTGTAAGATAGGCTAAGTACGATTCTCACTTGTCATTGTGACAAATAAGTTTAAAAGCACCTGGAAGCTTTGCTTGCGTAGAATTTTATATTCCAGTAAAATTTACAATGTCTAGTTATTATTGATTAGGGTCGAACCCATGCTGTGTAAGGTTTTGAAAAACCAGACTTCATATTAAAGAGCTTGAAATTATTTCAATCCAAGGATGTTTAAGGTTCAAATGCATATTAAGATTGTAAAGTTAAAACGGAAAAAGGCTAAGAAAAGCAACATATAAAACATAACCCCGAAGGGTAAAAGTGCTGATATAAATAAAGTTCAAAAAGAAGATATACAAAAAGCTAGGCCTTGGAAGGCTGAGATTCCTCAGAACCACTATCCGAAGTCTCTTCGGAAGTTTCAGTCGTTTCTTCGGACGTCTCGGTCGTCCCCTCCGAAGTCCCTGTAGAAGTTCCCTCAGCAGGAGATGATGGCTGTTGAGGCGCTGCTTTGGGAGATTCTTCCACCCTGGCCTTCTTAGCGACAGGCTCGAATTCCTCCTCGGAGGAATCTTCCTCCTCTCCATCCTTGATCATGCCAGCAAGCTTTTCAGTAACACCTCCAAGCTCTGGAACCCGCACTGGGCAAGGAAAGGGCGACTGCTTAAGGACCTCGGGAAACTCATCCTGGATGGCCTCCACAGCAGCGTCCCAGCCTTCCTTATAGCTAACAGGATGAAGAAGGGCGTCATGCTCCACCATCAAGTCTTTGAATTCTTGAGTGTCCATCCAGCCATCAAAGGCTTTTTCCTTCTGCGCCTTCAAGATGACATTTTCAGCCCGGGCCGTCTCCAGGTCAGAAGTGGAAGAGGCCAATTGAGCTTCAAGGGCCTCAATTTTTTGATTGGCCTCCTCCAACTTCTTGTTGGCATCTTCCAGGCCAACCTTCCAAGCCTTGGCTTGGTGAATTTCCCCTTGAAAATGGGCGTTAGCCTGCAAGAGAAAACAGCAAAGGTTTAGAAAAGAAAGAAAAGAGAATTGTAAAAAGCATAAGTAAAGTACGTACCGTCGCCAGAGCTTGGGCTCCAAACAGCTCATTCCCCTCCAAGTCCTGTTGAAGGACAAAATCTTGATAATCCACCGGGGAAATGGAATGCTTAGACCATTCCTTGGACAGGGCCGTGCTGCCCACAATTGAGTCCTTGCCCCGGATCCCCCAAGCAGGTTGAAAATAGGCACCTGGCCTCTGCTTGGTGCGCAGAACTTGGCTGGGGCCTTCCTCATCTGGCTCTGTCGCCTGAAGAAGGAACTCCGGGAAGCGGTCACCCAGTCGAGGGTCCTTAAAGATCTTCCCGGCCCTCTTCATCCTGGTTGTCTCCAGGTCCTTCGGCGTGGTAGCCTCCTCAATCTTCTCAGCCACTGCAACAAACAAAGTCAGTTGAAAATCAATGAAATAAAAGTGCAGGAAATAAAGGAGATAAGAAAGGGAACTTACTTTTCTTATTAACGGGCGAAAGGCCGCGTTCTACCAGGACGGTCTCCCGGATAAGGTCCCAACAATGGGAAGTGCCATTGTCTTGCGTAAGGAGGTTGAAACCTCTAGCCTCCTCCTCAGACAAAGTTATGTCATTCGGGCTCCCGTCTACGGCCAGCCCAAAGGATGATCGAAACAGGGAGCCCCAATCTCCACCTTCCCAAATAACAAACAAAAAATCTTTCTTCCACCCCAAGTTGTTATCAGGGATGGACTTCCCATTCACGATATGGGGGATAGTGGGGCGCTGGTTGATAGAAACCCAACCCGGACTTTTATCAGGGCTGTTTTTAAACTGAAAAATTTTCCTGAAGACAGCAACAGATGTGGGGACGTTGTGCTTGGCGCATTGCGATAGATAGCACAGAATCAACCTCCAGGAATTAGGGGGAAGTTGGCAAGGGCTGATGCCCACATCAGCCAGTAGCAAAGGAATGAATGGATGAAAAGGGAGTCTAATACCTGCCCTCAAAGTATCCCTATAGACGCATAGCGCGTCCTTCTTCCACTGACAGGCCCTGTCGGCCGGACCCGCAAGAACCAGCTTAAAAGGCTCCTTAATTTTAAAGCACCTGCTCAACTTTTCCAGCTCCTTGGGATCCCGTAAAGCACTGATATGATCGTGCGCGTCCAGATGCGCATCAGACGGATACTCGTCCCCTCGAGTGTTGATCATGTCGATTAAGGAAGTATACCTCGATCGAATAGGAAAATCATTGGACTTTCTAGCCACGTTCATCTTGGCCAAACGAGTCATTCTTTTGTCAGCCATCTGAAAAAAGTATGAGGCACGTAAATAGGCTATCTTAAAATGGCACACAATGGAAAAATAGAAACGAAAAGCAAAGGGAAGAATCTTACCTAAAGAAGCACTCCTGAAAAAGGCTTTGAGCTCCGACTTGCTGTTATTGCTCTGAGAATCTTAGCAGGAGGATAAAGAAGAAAACTAAGAAATGAGAAAGTGAGGATTAATAGCCTTTCCTCATTCCTTTATATAGGAGGAAAAAGAAGTTGAAGGGACGAAAAGCCCATTAAGAACAAAGGCCCATAAGAAGAGGCCCAGAAAAAAGAACATTCCAGAATATACCTAGGAATTCTAGGACATTCTAAACAGGGTGTGTTAAGCCCAGCAATATTTGATAAAGCCCAATGAGAAGGCCCAGTAAGATTTGAAAAGGCCCAATAAAAGAGGCCCAATGAGATTTGAAAAGCCCAATAATAGAAGCTCAGTAAAATTTTATAGGGCCCAACAAAAAGGCCAGGCCCAAATCCAATTAGGATTTGGAAAATTCAATACCCTAAAATTAAAGCTAAATAAAGAAGGCTAGTGAAAGACCAGGAACCAGGTCGAAATCCAGGTCGTGAATCCTGCACGAAATCTTTCGAGCAGACACCCGAAAATAACGGGTAAAAAAGACCAGAATCCAGGTCGAATTCCAAGTCGTGAATCCTGCCCGAAATCTTTCGAGCAGACACCCGAAAATAACGGGTAAAAAAGACCAGAATCCAGGTCGAATTCCAGGTCGTGAATCCTGCCCGAAATCTTTCGAGCAGACACCCGAAAATAGCTGGAATAACGGGACTGAATTGAGGTCGAAGCTTCGACCAGGAATGAGGTCGAATAAACCAAGCATCTTTCAAAAAATGGGGATTAAAAACCCAGGTCGAAGTTCGACTAGGATCCTGGTCGAATTCCAGGTCGTGGATCCTAGTCGAAATCCTTCGACCAGGAAACAAGAAAATCAAGGAATTTTCGAACAGGATTCAGGTCGAAATATCGACTAGAATCCTAGTCGAAATCCTAGTCGATAGGCATGACAAGAAGCTAAAAAAAAAAAGGGGGTGGAATTTTCGACCTCGATCCAGGTCGAATTTTCGACTAGGATCCTGGTCGAATTCCAGGTCCTAGATCCAGGTCGAAAATTCGACTAGGATCCTGGTCGAATTCCAGGTCGTGGATCCTAGTCGAATTCCTTCGACCAGGATGACAAGGCTGGCCCCTATTTTCGACTAGGATCCAGGTCGAAATTTCGACTAGGATCCTGATCGAAAAAAGGGCTGGAAATTTGAAGAATCCAGAAAATAGGGAAAATTCCAGAAAATAAGGAAAAAATCCCAGAAAATCCCAGAAAATTAGGGAAAATCCCAGAAAATTAGGGAAAAATCCCAGAAAATTAGGGAAAATTCCAGAAAATAAGGAAAAAATCCCAGAAAATCCCAGAAAATTAGGGAAAAATCCCAGAAAATTAGGGAAAAATCCCAGAAGATTAGGGAAAAATCCAGAAAATAAGGGAAAAATCCCGGGAATAAGGGAAAAATTCCTGGAAATTAAGATAATTCCTGAATAAAAGGAAAAATTCATTGTAAATGTGTAGGTCGCTCCACACTTTACGAAAAAACGAAACCCTGTAAGGGAACAAATAGACTTAACTTCTGCGAAACCTAATCAATGTTTCCCAAAAGTTGGGGGGCAAATGATAGGGATAAATAAATTATGTTTGTATAATTAAATACTGCATTAATTATACAAACTGTGGGCTGCTAGGCCCAATAAAAAGATATATAATACTCAGACCAGAAAGGTTAAGCCTGATGGACCAGATCCGGCCTGATGGAATAAAAAAGGCCCAAAAGCCCTGATTATTAATTAAATTCGTAATTAATTAATAAGGGACAAATCAGATGTTGAAAAGAGTCCCGATAAGGATATAAATCCTTGGAGATTAGCCTCAAGGGGACCTAAAAGGATAAGGAATCAGTTTCCTACTACCTAGGACTCCAAAGTCCATTCTAATTATGAGACTTGCCCACCAAGTCTCCTATACCAAGTCCAATTCAAGGACTCCCAACATCTATATAAGGGGTCTCACCCCCACCAATCAGAACTACATTTTTTGGCTTGATTCTCTAATTCACAGAGATACGTAGGCATCTCGTAAAGGCAGATTGAGTCACGAAACACGAGAGCAGCCATTAAAGGCCTTGAGCTCCTGAATCTTAGTATTAAATACAGCAAGTAATAACCTTGGTTTTTTATCCATAACAAACCACTAGATCCCATTGGATTCAACTTCGATACTCAGGTCTTTCTGTTGAAACTCTACTGATCTCGTCGACTGACCACTAGGTTATCTTTAGTCCATCATCCACTTTCAGGTTCCCGACTATAACCTACAGGGTCGAAATACCCTACGTTAGACGTCTAGGTATGCTTGACATATCCTCAATACTACTTCTTACCCAACGGTATTCAAACCCGACAATTATTCATATTAGAATAACACAAACAACAATTAGGGTTCACATTCTCGAAATCGATCCAGTGTTCGTTTTTTTTAGAAAATACGTATACTCGTCATTTTACGAAATTAAGGTTATTGTGTTTTGGACAAAACATACAATACAACTTACAATCAGGTTCTGTATAAAACATACGTATAGGTATTTACTTATACTCGCTCGTCATCCCGATAATCCTTGGATACGCTCCCGTATTTCCGTAGTTCGATTTCCCGAAAATCGGACAGCGTCTCCTTTGTTTATCGGACTATCCGTCGAAACAATTCGACGTCACAACAACCAATCACTCAGACAGTTAATTCAATAACCACCGTTTATAATCCAAACTACTTAACAACAATCTCCGTCAAATTTCATAAATCCCAATCGCAATCTCTACATACCCAATAAATGCTTATCCTTTTTTAAAACAATGTTACGAATTAAATTAAAAATTTAAAATTTTAGGACTCAGAATAAAAATCACAGTCCACCGTCCACTCGTAAATAGTCATCGCAGATGGCGGCAAAATATCGCGGGTACCCGATTAATTCTCGGGTTTCCAATGCGTATTTCACCGATTAAATAGTTTTCCACACGAGGATTATATCACGAATACTAGTCAAAATTATGCCTGCAGAAAGTAAAATAATTAATAATTAATTAAGAGACACTCAAATCATCCGCGTGCAACCGCACGCACCAGAACCACCGTACAACAGCAACACAAAAATGGTCGGAAACTACACGACCCTATATACCCAGACTAAGCACACATAGAGAAACAACACACGCAAACACACTTGACAACACACACATATGTACACATATATACCGTACACACACCCATCGGAAAAGAAGGAAACAGGCGGCGGCCGGTTACCGGAAACAACAACGGCACAGGAGAATCAAAGAGAGGCACAAAGAATGAACGGGAGGATAAGTAAGGAGGGGAACAAGATATAATTCAATGAACAGAGAAGCAAAACGAGAAGGAGCATGAGAGATTTGAGAGATAGACGAGATAGAGAGAGAGAAGAGAGAAGAGATCGAGGGATTTGAGAAATTTTACTGTTTCTCCCCCAAAAACAAGCTGAATCACCTCGTGCTAAGCCGTGCACAAGCCACGTGTCCGATTAATAGGACATGTGTTGTCTTTTTAATTGGCTGCAAGCCCAATTCGATCCATTTTAATCGAATTTAATGGTACAATATGCCACTAAATATTAATCAAAATAATATTAAAATAATCTTAAAATTTCATAAATATTCCAAAACTAATAAAATAAATTTCTCATAATTTTTAAAGTATTTTTGAATCATGTTTTATACCCGCATTTCATAATTAATGAACCAAGTTGCACTTAGAACAATTTCAGAAAATCATGAAAATAGTCTTAAAATGTTATAAATATCCCGAAGTAAATAAAGACATAAATTTTGCAAATTTTAAAATAATTTCTGAAACACAATTTATACCTGATTTTAGCATTTAAACGAATCGACACGACGGTGAAATTAATCTCGAAAATTCCCAAAATAATTTTAAAATTCTCGGAATATTTCAAACTTAAATAAATATGAGTTTCATAATTTTTAAAGAATTCTAGAATTAAATACAAATTTTACAAATAAATGCAATCAGAAAATCATACAGGGCTAAATAATTATTGAAATATTGATTTCTAAATTTTATAAAATCCCAAAAATAAATATTGAAATTTTAAAATCATAAAAACAATTTAAGAGATATTCCAAATATTTATGCAATTAAATTTGCATTAAATCCACTTTAAAAGTGAGACAATTCAATATAATTCCTTAATTAATCACGCGAACAATACGGTACATCATAAATCTCACCTAGATAATAATCAAATAATGCATAGCGGTCAAAACCAATACACATATTTTATTTAATAATTTCCATAATAATAACATATTTAAATAATTCAAAAATACACGGGTCGTTATAATTGTGTTATGAGGTTCACATTAGGGAATTTGGTAGAGAGTTTAGTATACACGGTCTAATGGATAGGGAATATTTTGAAGGTAAGGTACTAACAAGGTTAAGAGTTATTAACGGAAGTATTTGAAATAATTAATGACATGGTGGTTATTACAACTAAGCATTCACAGAAAAATATATATATTTGCAACAATTATAAGGATAAGGAGGTAAGTAACTTGCCTTTCAACAGTTCTAAGATTATTCGATCTTTATGGCACGAGTCTTCCCCTTCGCTTCGGAACCTACACATTATATTAACCTCATTACTATTCACCCTTTAACGCCTTATAAGCCTATAAGCTCCTAGACTTAGTGTACATACCTATGTACTAATATTTACCCTTATCATCACTACTATTACACAAGTACATAACTTAATCATATGCATTTCAAGTAATCCACATAGTCACATAATCACATAATGGCATGGCATATGCTACTTAGTTATTTATACTATCACCTAAATACCTAAGCACACAAGCAAGTAACACATAAGAACTATTACTAATGCTCTCATCTAAATAATCTGACCTTAACTTAAACCTAAATATGGTATGCAACACTCATACCCTTCACCACTAAGTCCCAATTACAACGAATACCACTAAAGCTTCCTAATGCCACTCTAAGGGTGCTCTTCGGGTGCCTTGGTGGAAATGGGATGTTTCCACCTTGGGCCTTCACTCCAACTCACTTTCTAAAGGTTTTTAAGACTTTAAACTAACTTCTAAAGTTGGTAAGACTCAGAGGCCTCACACCTATAGGCTTACAAAGATCAATACCCACACTAAAGTTCCCTGCTAGCACCTGTTTGCACTACCTGCGTCCCTTGGCAGAAATCTTAATTTATACATTGGGCCTTCTAACGAAACCAATTCCCATGAATTTTTAAGACCTAAACCCAACTCTCAGACTTGGTTTCATGCCAAAGCCTCACCTAGGCTTCTCTACGCCTCTGTTCAAAATTGACACTGCTCAGCCCCCCTTGAATACCCCCTGCTCTATTTTTACTTACATAAAACTCAATTTTATCACTCGATTTTTAATTCTAATGGTTGTTTAAGCTTCCTAAGGATGTATTACACTTTTTTAAGACAAGGCCCCATGAATGCCTAGCCTAAGACATGGTTATAATCAACCAAAAATAAGTAAGTCATTTACCAAGGCAAAAACAGAGAGTATAGCAGAGCAGATTTTACATATGCGATTTCAAGCAGAAATTCGAACCAAAAATACATGGTATCAACTTGATGGCTACTAAATTTGATTATCACTTATCAAGGAACATATCATACTAGCAATTCAGAGCAAAAACCATGGCATGCATAGTACAAAAACTAAATTTTAAGTCACATAACACATTTGTCTGAAATATCACTTATATCATGACATGCAAGTACTAACTTCAACTTTTATAGTAAGTCATTTACCAAGGAAAAAACAGAGAGTATAGCAGAGCAGATTTTACATATGCGATTTCAAGCAGAAATTCGAACCAAAAATACATGGTATCAACTTGATGGCTACTAAATTTGATTATCACTTATCAAGGAACATATCATACTAGCAATTCAGAGCAAAAACCATGGCATGCATAGTACAAAAACTAAATTTTAAGTCACATAACACATTTGTCTGAAATATCACTTATATCATGACATGCAAGTACTAACTTCAACTTTTATTGTAAAAATCATGGCATGCAAGGATGGAAACTTTATGAAATACATTTTAAAATATCAGAGGTTCTTTGAAAACCACAAGCAAATTCTCTTTCTTTGGAAAATCCCAACTAACACCAAAAAACTCTGTTCGGCTCCTTGAGAGTCATTACCGAATGCTTGAGGTCAAGATCATGGCTTGAAAATAGAAGCAAAACACTTCGTCAAGACCATCTCTTGCTCAAGTTTTATGAGCCATATTAAGTTCAACTCTATATTCATAAGAATCAAAATTAAAACCCTTGGATTTAACCACATGCAACAAAAAAACTAACCTCAAATGAAGATATAGCACTAAGTGAAGATGACCTTGCTTAGATGAGTTGAAAGGTGTAAGAAAATGAAGAAATGTGGAAGAAAATGAAATATGTAGGGAGGGTTTAGGGTGCTGCCGAGAGGGAGTATGGAGAGGAGAGAATTGAGTGGTGTGTGGTGAGAACAATGAGGTGAGGCTGAGTGCTTTGACTAGCTTTTGTTTTATTCAAGTAGTAGTGGAGTTTGTTTTTACCATTCATCTACTGCTAGAAAGATTTTGCATGTTGGGTTTTAGGGGTCATTTAGTTGGTCAAATGGAGTTAGTGGAGGTGAAAGGTCGGTCTTACCCTTGATTTCTATTTGGGTGGAATTCGCATGCAAGGGTACACTTGTAATTCAATAACTAATAAAAGTATGATTAAAAAGAATGAGTTTTAGTAATTAAAATATAAATCCATAAATCACAAGATTAATACCATAAATACTATGAGATTTTAGAAGTTTAATAAAAAAAATTAAAAATTTCGGACAAAAATTTATATTAAAAGAGTTTTCTAACATTATCACACTAATAAATAAGTCATGTAAAATATAATTAACACATTATAAATCACACAAGCAATTGCAAGTAAACTGATTCTATTCCATAATATTAGAATATAATTTATCACCTAATCGAAACTATTCAAATATCATTAAATCACGAGAATCTCAATTATTACTTAATCGGGTAGTCGTAACTATACATATATTATCAAATCGCGCTACTTATTTAATCGCGTAACAAAAATCTTACTCGCTGCACAAAAGTTATACGCTTAAAAATATTCCAGCAACATTCACAATACCATAAAACAAAATTATACACAATATATAATAAATCTGTATAATTGGCATTATATCATATAATATTTATGAATATATATATCGTACTTATAAAAATAGTTCAAATATTCACCGGTTGTCACAACCAGCTTCATCCACAATTTTAGCTTGTTGTTCTTCAACATCTGTCTGGTAGGATAGCATGATGGTCTGGTAGTCTTGATTTGACATGTTGGATGTGAGAAACTTCTGTGAAATTTGAGGAAGTCCACCGAGTTGGTCAACCATGAGATCAGCAACTGTGGAAGGTTGAGATGCAGCTTCTTGTAGCCATTGGGATATGAGATGAGGTTCTCGTGGTTGAGAGGTGGAAGGGTGATTGGTTGGGTGTGAAAGAGATAAGGCAGAACCACCCGTGATAGGATTCACAGTTTTATTGACAGTTTCTAATGTGGTTATGACAGGTTGTTGTTCTCCACTAGTTATGGGAACCTCTAGTTGAATTGGAGGGGATTTGGCTGGGTTACTATCATGTGCACCAGCCTCAAACCCTAGTGCTTCTTGTAAAGCACTGTCACATGAATGTGATGTTCTTGCCTCTCTCATAGTAGGGTCATTAGCAATTGTACTCCTAGCTTCAATTGTTAGTACAATTTTAGCTAGGGTTTTGAGGGGAGTTGTTCCTGTGACAGGAACCTCCAATTGAATTGGAGAGGATTTAGATAGCTCCCCTCAGGAGTACTACCCTCAAACCTTACAGCTTGTGAAGGCTGATTTGCACATGAAGGTGCATTTATGATCACCATGAGGTTTTCAGTAAAAACTGATGAATACCTCATATTTGTGATGGTGTTATCAAGGTCTCCCCCAGCTAGTAGCCTCTCACCATCTAAATTTGGTTTCTGGGTGGTGAGCAAGGTTTCTTTACCAAGTCACTTGAGTGAGATTGCACCTGAGAATTAGATTCAGGTGCTGTGTAGGAAGAAGAAATTTTAGAGATAAGATTTTGAATTTCAGTGTTGAATGTTCGCAGCTCCCCCTGAATAGATTAGGGAACTTCAAGAGATGTGCTCTCCTTGTGTGTTCCATCCTTATTTCTCCTTCCATACACTTAAATTTGTTCAAGCGATGGTTTTGCAGACTCTTTAAATGGTACATTTGGATTAATGCTCTTTTTAATAGAGATATCCTTTTGAGAGGGTGCCTCTAGAGTCTGTTTAAGTCCCTTATTTACAACTACATCCTTTTGAGAGGATCCAGAGATGGCTTGAGTGGTATACTCTAAGTTTTTAGCCTTCTTTGTTTTTCTCTTGACCAAGTGTGACTCGGGTTCTGTTTGTTCCTCACCACTCTCATTTAAAATTGGTAAAGGTGCCTGCTTTCTCATCTTTTTACTCACTTCACCCTTTTGAGAGGATGAAGTGGTTGGCTTCCTAGCAGATATTGGTATAGAAGAAGGGGTCTCATCATTGGAATGTCCCTGTTGGTGTTCCTGTGTTTATTCTTCCACAGGTTCAGGGACCATTAATGTACAAGATTGATCATTTATCCTCATGTCAGGCATGGGGTAAGGGTAAGTCTTAAACCTCTACATCATGAATGAAGTGATTTTGAGACTTACTAGTTACCTTGTTTTTTGTAACTAGTGATCCAAATAGAATTTTGGACACTTGCTTACAATTTCCTATTAATGATCTATCTACACCATCTATTAAATGTATGTCATTTACTTTATAGTTCAAAGCAGACATAATGAATCTAGGAAGAAAAATTTCCTTACCTCTTGATTTTAATGGTATTGTTAGCCTGTGCTCAATTCCTCCAATATGTAGTGTCCTACATTGGTCTATTTATTGTGATCCATTGAGTAGACCAGCTCCTGGACAACACTAGAGATGTTGTCAAATCCAAACTTTCAGCAGGTGAAAGCTCTTATCACTGAATTAAAGAGAAAAGACCATTCCCTCCTCAGGTTCTTCTTGTTCATACTTGACAGATTAATCTTTTCAGAATAATTAATGAAATCCATAAATTCATAAAGCTCATCCTGAGTTGGAGCCTCCACCAGCTTGTCAGTAGGTATGCCTAATGCCATGTTGACATCATTCTCAAAAATCTCCACCTGTTGGCCCTTGATTGTATAGTTTATCACAATTGATGCAGCTTGATTCTCATGCACAATTGTTCTTTTTACCGCTGTATTCCAGAAATCCCCTAAGCCATCCAATTAAAGCACAGGATTTGCAGTGAGAGCTCCCACAAAGTATGTTTCAGACAGAAATCTCACAAAGCTTTTGAAAGCTTCAGGAACTTGATTTAAAACCAAAATGCAATAAAGTTGGTTTCTTTTGGGATAAAGGGTACAATAATGTTTGTTGTTATTGAGGAGAGTATGAAGTTTAGTGGGTAAGAAGAATTGAAGAGAAAGAGTTCGAAACTGAGAGAGAAATCTATTTTTCTTTAAAAAATCTAGGCCACTTAGAGTTCTCTAAGGCGTAAGTATGTGTATGTCGGTATGTCTGAGTATTTATAGTAAAAGCAAATTGTGGCGCCCTCCAAACTCGGGTCAGAAGTTTGGGGTCCACACACAAACACGCCTTATTTATAACCTGCTTACTAGCAATAATAAAGATAACAATAATATGCAGTGACCCTATTTACCAACTACCATGGATCGTAACAGGTTAAAGTATGCACACAAGCCACACATCTACTTATATTACATACTGTTCAAATCCCAACTATTTCAAATTCAAAACTGAGTATTAAACATTATTACAAACTTTTACAGACTTAAATTATTTTAAAAGAAACCTACTAGCTTAGCTCGATCAACCTGAACCCCTAGCTCTCGCGCTAGGACTGGGGATCCGTGGTACCAACTGCTTCCTTCTCAACTGGAAAAGAACATAAACAATATCGCACAAATGAGCTAAGTAGCTCAGCAAGTCACAATGACAAAACTGAGAATAATGATCATCAAGTGAACATGTTTATGATATCAAGTGAACAATGGATTATGATTTAGAATTGGATATTATATTTTCAGGTTAAAAACCAAGGTTAGGCTGCTGATCAGTCACGCACTAACCCCGAGCAAAGCACACAGCACTGCTCTAACTACTGGATCCAAGGCACGCATTGGCCTAATTTGACCATTATATGGTCTGACCACGAATCTGGTCCACAATTTTATAAAAACAATCCAATTCTAACATAATAACAGAATAAGCAATTATAATCAATAGCCAGAATCATTAACAACAATGAGTGTTTAACAATGAAAGGGTTTCAATCCTTGTAAGGATCAATAAGGTAATTTCAAAGCTTGGATGCTGGGTAATGAAAGAATTGGATAACAAAGGAATCAATGTTTCAGGGTTTCAAGGATTTGGTCTTTCAAAGCATAAAATACAAAGATTTGATTGTGTAAGCAATCTGGTTCAGTGTTTAATATTTAGTTTGTATGTATTTGTGGAGTAGGATCGTATACTTGAGGTTCGTGTTTGGGTATACAACAATCAATGGTCTAGAAAGAATCAGGTTACGGCTCAAGATCAATAACTGGAATCAAGGTTTAGGGTACAGTGCTTCAAAGCACTTGCAATATCAACAAGACTATCAAGTACTACAATATCTCGAGAAAGTTCAGAACACTTGCCTGGTATTAGCTTACTACACTGCACTCGCTTCCAATCACAATCGTCTTACTCCTCAACTACCTGTTTCCCTTTCCTACACCTTGCCTCTTCTGCTCACATATCATAAGCATCTATCAATAATCGACTCATAGAATTCTATTCAACACATACTTCTATCTACCCTTCGTTTTACTCAAATCCGATTAACGGATTGAAAGTTATGCAATAATCAAGTAAACACCGAATATATAGACTGATAGTCAATCAACAAGTCACATATAGCACATAATACATCACGTAATCAATGATATATTATTTATAAAGAAGTCTCGGGTCATAAATAGGCTTTCTGATATTTAAAATGATTTTTAAAACATTTTTCGGAATTAAAACGGGTCGTTGGATCAATTTCGGGTTAATAAACAGGGTTCGGTAGGCCAATTCTGGCTCCGAAACAATTTTACACTAATTATCGAGCTTTGGAAATAATTTAGAATAATATTTTAAAGCTCGAAACGATTTTTTCGGAATTTTTAAATCATTTTTAAATAATTAAATCTAATTAAATAATTGATTAAAATCAATTAATAATTAATTAAATCAATTAATTTTCGAATTAATTGACCAATTAATTAATTAAAAATTAACTGAAATTAATTAACTAATTAATTTAGATTTATTTTTGAATTAAAAATAATTTTCGGAATTAAAATAATAATTTTCAGAATTTTCAGAAATTAAAAATGAATTTTTATAATAAAAATAAATAGGAAATATGATTTTTAAACATTTTATAAACAGGAATCCTATTTCTGAAAACTTTGCAAACTACAGGGACTAAACTTCACCATCTTCAAAAATACAGGGACTAAACTGCAATTTTGCAGTTTCAGTCGCCGAAAAATCGGGGGTGGCCGGAGAACTCACCTCCAGCATCCTCCCACCACCATCACCTCCAGAATTAAACTACACAACACCAGGAACCTATATCTGCAATCAAAATTCATCAATAACCCCAGACTTGGCCGGAATTTGATCAAGAAACTCGCCGGTTTCTGGCGGGTTCGACGTAAACTTCAAAACACAACTCCCTTCTCTACAGACCTCGTTGATTCATGAAACTTGTACGACTAGATTGCAAATTTCACAGAGAATACAATACACTATACCACAACATCAATCTATTTCAGAATAAGAAACCCCCAAATTTCAATTAAGAACATTCATACGGGTTATAAACCCTAATTTTAAAATTCGAAAATCAAACTCAAATTTGAACATGTTATTGAACTCCAAATCAGACGTATAATATATCAAAATCATCAGGAAAAGAAGCTCTACAACATGCAATCATCAAATCATACAAACAATCATCCGAACAAAAATTCATATTTTTAATAAATTTAATTCGAAAATAAATAAATTTCCAGAAAATAAACCTTTGATTCTGCAGTGAAACAAAGCTCATAATCTGATAGAACACTTCAAATCCTTCGTTTTGGTTACTCAAGCTTTGAAAACAGAGATCGGTAACGCCTTCGTTTTGCTGTTTGATTCTTAGAACAGTTTATGTAATTAGGGTTTTTCTCTGAAAATTATAGAATTAACTATCTGCAAATGATTTTGATACGAAATAAAATACGAAAAAAGGATATTTATATTTACGGAATATTAGTATCCCGTTGGATCATTCCGGATATAAAATGGTACGTTTATTTGTAAAAACTGATCCAAACGGTATCGGTTTTCGGGATAATTATCCAATATCAGTACAATTTGTACTGCGGTCTTGGTCTCAGCGCCTGGTTACACGTATTACGAAGTGATAATTGTGATAGTTTAATAAAGAGCTCCCGTTTATCGAAAATACGGGTTTTATTGATTTACCGAAACGAATATTGTATCGAAAATGTTGCGCCGGGACCCGCGCAGGACAAACCGTACGCCAGATCGAAAAAGTCGAAACATGGAATATGCTCGGAATATTACAATTAGGTTAGGGAGGAGTTCTCGAAAGAGTTTCGGGTTCCAAAAATGTAACAACGGTTGATGTCGGTTGGTTCCCGTTTTTATAAAATAGATTTTAAATACTCGGAAAAAGATTTTATAAATTTCATATGATCCTTATAAATCCATAAATCAACATAAAAATAATTAGGAAGATATGATAATTATCTATGTTTTATTTTGGACATATAAAAATTAAAATACTCAATTAATATTATTTTTGAATATCCAAGTACAGATAACATTTAACAATTAACTCACAGAATAGATACTGAACTCACATAATAATTATTTAATAGCAAAATAATTACACGATATATCCCGGATATTACACAAATGACTTATCGAGAACTCAAAAATAGATGTTTGGAGTTTGCTTATCGAGAAGTCATTTTGAAAAAAGATTTACATATAGAGAAGTCATTTTAATTTACTCTTTTCAGAGAACTAAAAATGACTTGTCGAGATGTCAAATAAATACTCAGTTTTTCCTCAATGGACTGATTTGTTTCTAATTTTTATTTGAATAAGTCAAAATAAAATCAGAATTATTTTTGTCAAAAGTATTTTACTAAAATAATTTATTAAATTAAATTATCTCAGTTCTGAGTTATTTTATAAGTCTAAAATTTTACTTATAGAGAACTCTGTAAGTTAACACTTATAGAGAACTTTAATATGACTTATCGATTAGTCATAATGAAGCTTATCGAGAAGTCCTTCGAGAAGTCATAAAATTGACTTGTCAAGAACTCACTCGAGAAGTCTTAAATTGACTTGTCGATAAGTCAATTAGACTTATCGAGAACTCAGTTCTCTATATTTTTGATTAATTTGATTCTGCCTTGTGTTAATTCTACATATTGAAAATTCATATCAACATTTAGACAGTTTACTTAGAATTTTGAAACATTCCAAGTTAAATTTTTAAATTTTAAAAAATAAATATACAGAGATTTATGAAATTTTTATAATTCATATTTCAGTTAATTTTCAATTAAATCAAATTAATTTTGATTTATTAGAAATCAATCTACTGCAAAACATTAGCTGAGTTTTTACCTTAGGATGAAGAATTTAACATTCCAATTTCACCTACAACTCTAGTGAAAGTTGCTTCATCCAATGATTTAATAAAAATGTCAGCTAATTATTTTTCAGTTGGAACAAAAATGAGCTCAATGGTATCATTTGCAATATGTTCTCTAATAAAATGGTACCTTACATCAATGTGCTTTGTTCTAGAATGATTAAGTGGATTAGCCATAATAGATATAGCACTAACATTGTCACACATAATTGGAATTTTATGTAACACTAGGCCATGGTCCATTAGCTGATTTCTAATACAAAGCACTTGAGGACAGCAACTTTCAGCAGCTATGTATTCAGCTTCACTTGTGGAAGTTGACACAGATTGTTGTTTCTTGCTATACCAGGACACAAGTCTTTGTCCAAGAAACTGACAGCTTCCACTAGTGCTCTTTCTGTCAACCCTGCATCCAGCGAAATCTGCATTTGTGTATCCAACAGCTTTAAAACCAGTTCCCTTAGGATACCATGATCCCAAGTTGGGAGTCTCCTTCAAGTATCTGAAAATCCTCTTCACATGAATCAAATGTGATTCCTTTGGATTGGCTTGAAATCTTGCACATAGACATGTAGAAAACATGATGTCTGGTCTACTTGCAGTTACGTACAGCAAAGATCCAATCATTCCTCTATAGCTTGAGATATCTACACTCTTGCCCTTTTCATCTTCGTCCAACTTTGTAGCTGTAGACATAGGTGTAGATGCAGGTGAACAATCAACCATAACAAACTTTTTCAATAAAGCTTTGACATACTTAGTTTGGCTGATGAAGATTCCATCATTTCTTTGACTGACTTGAAGTCCAAGAAAGTAACTTAACTCCCCCATCATACTCATTTCTTTGGCAAAAAATTTCATTTGTAGAACCAAAGATAATATCATCCACATAGATCTGAACTAGTATCATATCATCAACATGCTTCTTGTAGAAGAGAGTCTTGTCAATAGTACCTCTAGTGAATCCATGTTCGATCAAAAATTATGACAGTATGTCATACCAAGCTCTAGATGTTTGTTTTAGTCCATAGAGAGCCTTGAGTAACTTGTATACAAAATTTGGAAATTCTGGATCTTCAAAGCCAGGTGGTTGTTGCACATGGACCTCTTCTTCCAACTCACTATTAAGGAATGCACTCTTCATATCCATTTGATATACCTTAAAATTTGAATGTGCAGCAAATGCAAGAAAGATCCTTATTGCTTCAATCCTTGCAACTGGAGCAAAAGTTTCATCATAATCAATTTCTTCCTCCTGTGAGTACCCTTTAGCAACCAAACTTACTTTATTTCTGGTGACAATTTCATTTTCATCCATTTTATTCCGGAACACCCATTTTGTTCCAATTATACTTCTGTTCTTTAATGCAGGAACCAATTTCCAAACTTTATTTATTTCAAACTGATTTAACTCTTCTTGCATAACAAATATCCAATCAGGATCAAGAATGGCTTTCTCGGTTTTATTTGGCTCAACTAGTGACAGAAAACATGCATGAAGACATTCATTTGCAGTTGCACTTCTAGTTCTCACTCCAGCATTTGGATCACCAATAATTTCTTCTATAGTGTGACTTCTATCCCACATTTGGTGTGATTTTGTTGACTTGAGTTTTCTTTGTTTTCTTCACCATTGGCATGAATTGCAGAACCTTCCTCTCTTTCTCCCCCTGAGTTTGTGCTATCAAATTCAGGTTCATGAGATGAGCTTCCATTCTCATGATTCACTTGTTCAGTTGACTCTTCATTTATTCTGTGATTTGTATTGAGTTCATCTTCATCATCAGAATCACTATCAATGTTGAGATTTTCAAACTTTAGGGCTTCGGCTTCATTCTCATTAAGGCATTCTAAGCCCAGGCACTTGTCATCATCAAAAGTAACATCTGTGCTTTCCATGATTTTCTTTTGTTCAATCACATAGACTTTGTATGCAGTTCTCTCCAATGAATATCCCAGAAAAATTGCCTCAAAAACTTTAGAGTCAAATTTTCCCACATATTCAGAGTTGTCCTTCAACACATAGCACTTGTTTCCAAACACATGAAGATGCTTCACAGTAGGCTTCTTTTTAGACAAGATTGAGTAGGGTGATTTGCCAAGATTTTTGTTAATGAGATATCTGTTTTGAGTATAGCATGCAGTGTTCATAGCTTCTTCCCAAAACTAGTTGGCAACTTTGCATCTTGCAGCATTGTTCTAGAAGCTTCTTCCAGTGTTCAATTCTTTCTCTCAACTACCCCATTTTGCTGAGGTGTTCTAGCAGCTGAGAACTCTTGAACAATGCCTTTGTCTTTGCAGAATTCTGTTAAGGTTGCATTCCTTAATTCTGTTCCATTGTCACTCTTCAATCTTTTCACACAATTTTGATCTTTAGCCTGGTTCTCAATCTTCTTGATGTGTTCAATTATGATTTATGGAGTTTCATCTTTAGAGTGCATAAATTCTACCCATGTATATCTGGAGTAGTCATCCACCATTACAAGTGCATATCTTTTTCTTGAAATTGACTGGACATTAACTGGTCTAAATAAATTCATGTGAATAAGTTACAAAGGTGCAATTATGGAATTCACAGTATTACTTTTGTGACTTGATATTTTCATTTTTCCTTTTTGACAAGCATCACAGCTTTCATTTTGAGCAAATTCCAGATTAGGCATGTCTCTCACTAACTCGTTTTTGACTAAAGTATTGATTGCCTTGAAATTGACGGGAGACAGTTTCTTATGCCATAACTTGATTTGCTCTATAGATTCCTTGGTGTAGAAGCAACAAATTCCATCCTCGTTTGATGAGTCCAAGTCTGTAACAAATAAGCTTCCTTTCCTTTCTCCTTTTAGAGAAACTTCACCAGTCTTTTTGCTAATAAAAATGCATTCTCCTTTGTCAAATGAGACCTTGAATCCTTTGTCTGCAAACTGACTAATTCACTTCAGGACCAGCTACCAGTGCTACATCTTCAATGACAACATTTCCAAAAATCAATTTGCATTATCCCATTGTGAAGCCTTTGTTGTGGTCTCCAAAAGTCACTAATGGGCCAGCCTTCTCCTCAAACTGTGATAGCATGGCCATATCACCTATAATATATCTTGAGTATCCACTGTCTATAATCCATATGACTTTCTTTCATTTTCCCTGCACACAATGAGTTTTTAGATGTGTTTAGCAACCCAAGCAGTGTTGGGTACTATTCTCTTGTTAACAGATTTGATAGAGGTAGAGTTTGATGATTCAGAATGAATATAATTCATTGAGTGATGTGCATTATCCTTTTTAGATGAGGACTCAATATTGATTTCCTTAAGATCAACTCTCAGCTTGTGGCAACTTGTCATTACTTTTATGTTGCAAGGTATGCAATCAAACATGTCACATAATGAGTAAGGATCTTCAGTTTTTGTTTCATTGTACTTGCATGCTCCCACTCCTGGCTTACTAACAACCTTTTTACAAAGGTGAGTTAGATGATTCACAGAGCCATATTTTTGACATTTTCTTCTTGGAGCATCGGCAACATAGGAAAAATTATTGCTCTTATTTATCCCAATCTTTCCATTTCTATTCTTCTTTTTCTTCCTTGCATCTTGAATTTTTACTTCCTTGATAGGTGTCTTGGAAGCTTGGTTGACCATGAGCTTCTTTTCAGTTTTGTAAATGGGAGTTGTTTCTACATTTTTCTTCTCATTGTCCTCATCAGCAATTTCTTGCTTTATGATCAACTCTTCTTCACTGAAATCTATTTCACATGCTTTGAACATAGGTGTACCAACCTCTCTCAGCATAGCTGGGACATCTCATTTTCTATTGTTTTTCCTTTACTACCAACATCTTTCTTATTGATGTTCAAAGCATCATAATCAAGACCAATTCCTATGTTAGCACATAGTTTGTTCTTCTCATGGTACTGACCAACCAACTCAGATGCATTCCTGAATGATTTCAGTTTCACCTCATTCTGTACAATCTTTTCTCTTAACACAACTTCAATCTCATTGGCACACTTCAGCTTGTTTTTCAAATATTCATTTTCTTGCTTGACTGACTCAAACTCCACAAGCAATAGATCCATATTTTGCTTCTCACTCTCAAGCTTCTCATTTGCTTTTGTTAGCCTACTGACTTCTTCAGTAGCTGCCACTACGCTAGTGTGTATATAAAACATCTCCACACTCATCTTTTCAATAGTCTCCTTATATTGATTAGCATTTAAATCAATAGTGGTTAGAGTTGGTACCTTTGATTTTGAAGTGGATGCTTCTCCATGCTTAAAAGCCATTAGTACATAGTTTCCAACTTCTTCATCCTCATCATCACCATCAGTATCGTCCCAACTCTTTCCTTAGGCAATATAAGCTTTTCCAGACTATTTCTTCAAGAGAGCTTCATACTTTGCTTCCAGTTCCAAGTAAGTTTTATCCTTCTTCACCTTTTTAGGCTTTCTGCATTCAGTAGAAAAGTGACCTAACTCATCATAGTTGAAGCACCTTATCTTTGATCTATCCACGGATCCTGTTTTGTAGCCACCTTTGCTAACTGAATTTTACTGAGTTTTTGGTTTCCAATTGTTGCTATTGGAAGATTATCCCTTGTTTTTGAAATATCTTGCCTTCTTGACTCTTATGTTAGAAAATTTCCTATCCAAGTTGTGGTGCCTTCCAAACCCGGGCCAGAAGTTTGGGGTCCACACCACACACAATATACATACACATGTATAAGAAATATTATTTATAATGACCCTGCTTCACAAAACCACGGATCGCAACAGGTTAAAGTATGAAAACAAGCCACAACCTTAATTTATTACATCGTACCAAATCCCGACTGACTTAACTTACAATTGATAATAAAGTTTTTCTTACAATCGTCCTATCTCTCCACTACATGAAGCTCCTGCTAGCTTGATCCAACTCAAACTGGAACCTTAGCCCGCACTTTGGACTGAGGAACTTTTCTATCATCCATATCCTTTTTAACTGTAAAATATAAAAAGTTTCGCAAGAGTGAGCTAAGTAGCTCAGCAAGTCACAATAACGATAACTGAGGTTAAACAATAATCAAATGGGATGATTCAGAGGAATCAAGTTTCTTTTTAACTAGTCATTAGAATTGGGTATTCATTTTAAGTTTTGAAAAACAAGGTTAGGTTGCTGATCAGTCACGCACTAACCCCGAGCGAAGCACACAGCTCTGCTCTACGAACTAGATCCAAGGCACACATTGGCCTAATTCGACCACGAATCTGGTCTGACCACGAATCTGGTCCACATAAAGAAAACTATCCAATTCTAAAACAATTCAGTATAATAAACAATGTAATTCAATAAGATAGATCATAATCAACAGTAATAAGCATTGGTATAAAAACGTAATGTGATTCATGAGTATCACAAGGGTATATCTGGGTATGTATAAGAAACGGTTTTCAGTTTATAAAAGCATCAGGTATTAGATCAGTAATGATTTTTCTAGGTATAGTTCTTTGATGTTATAAGGATTGGTTGGCGTATAAAAGTTTCTGTGTTTTCAAACAATTTTCTTCCAGTGTTTGGTGTTTTGTAATTAAACATTTGGGGAGTAGTATCATATCTGTGTGGTTTGGTATCTGAGGTATCCATACGATTTAGTCCTTGGGTTTCCGAAATAGTGTATCAACAAAGGATGGTTTGCAAAGAATAAAGCTTACGGCTCAAGATCAAGAAAGAATCAGAGTTCAAGGGTAAATAGTTTAAAGCACTTGCATTATAAAATAGGAGTTATGTTTAATAATAGCAACATGTTATGAAACAGTTCGAAAACATTGATAATATATCTTGAAGAAAAGTTCAGAAATACTTGCCTTACAAGGCTTTGCAACTATTACTGATCAACTCTGAGCCGACTCAGCTGCTCAGGCTCTAACGTCAACCACTAGATCCCATTGGATTCAACTTCGACACTCAGGTCTTTCTGTTGAAACTCTACTGAGCTCGTCGACTGACCACTAGGTTATCTTTAGTCCATCGTCCATTTTCAGGTTTCCGACTATAACCTACAGGGTCGAATACCCTACGTTAGACGTCTAGGTATGCTTGACATATCCTCGATACTAATTCTTACCCAACGAGATTCAAACCCGACTCGTAATTATTCATATTAGAATAACACAGACAACAATTAGGGTTCACCTTCTCGAAATCGATCCAGTGTTAGTTTTTAGAAAATACGTATACTCGTCATTTTACGAAATTAGGGTTATTGTATTTTGGACAAAATATACAATACAACATACAATCAGGTTCTGTATAAAATATACATATATGTATTTACTTATACTCGCTCGACGTCCCGATAATCCTCGGATACGCTCCCGTATTTCCGTAGTTCGATTTTCCGGAAATTGGACAGCGTCTCCTTTGTTTATCAGACTACCCTTCGATACAATTCGATGTCTCAATCAACAATCAATCTAATCAACTCAAATTCATAACCCAACCATGCAATCCAACAATCTCGAACCAACAACCCAATCACAAGTCACAAATTCCCAAATGTCAATTCAAATCAATTAATTATTATTATTATCCGATTATTTACATCTCGAAAATAATAGATGAACTAATTTAATATTTTGAATTTTAGGACTCAGAATTATATCATCACCGTCCACCGTCCGCTCTTAAAAATTCATCGCGGACGGCGACAAAATTTATTGGTGCCCGAAAATATTTGGGTGTCCGAATAAATTATATCGATTGCTCGGAAATATTTCCCACGAAAAATATAATTTAATATCATAAATTTTTAAATCAATAATTCCCTGCAACTAAAGAAGGAAAAGAAATCAAAATGAGAACACGGCAATCTAGCATAGCAGAGCACAAATACGGCCCAACAGCCAACAGAACCCAGCAACAATGGAAGCAAAACATAGCAACGCGCTTATACAGGCGAATAACAGCGGCGACAGAATTGTCGTGAACGAGAACAACAAGAATTCGGCCAGGAAAACAGCAAAGTCAGGCGGCCCAATCACACATAGACATATATATATACGCAATACAGGCATGCCCAATACACATAATAGAGTAACACCACCACCGTTACCTCGCCGGAAAATCGGCGGCAATAGGGCGGACAGAAGAAGAAAAAACAGCGGTGCACTTACCGGCAACAGAGAACAGATCGGGGGAGGAGAAAAAGAAAGAGAGAAGAATTATATAAATATCGAGCAGAGAAAAAGACTGAAGAGATGCAGTGAGCAAGAAATCGGAAAAGAAATAAAGTCGTGCGGTAGAAAGAGAAGAGAGTGGGGCTTATTCATGTAATCATCTATTTCATTTATCTGATACGTGTAATAACCAGGAACAGCATACTCTCCAGTACTGCCACGTATTGAGTGGATAAATACGAACTTTTGAGGCCCGGTTAATCCTCGAATTCGTAACTAACAAACTGAATTACGCCCAAAAGAAATTCAGAAAATTACCAAAATGGTCTTAAAATGCTAGAAATATCCCGAAGTAAATAAAAACGTAATTTTCATAATTTTAAAACAATTTTTGAAACATAATTTATACCCGCTTTTGTCAATTAAACGAATAGACGCGCAGGTGAAACTAACTCCGAAAATTCCCAAAATAATTTTAAAATTCTTAGAATAATACGAACTTAATAAAATATAAGTTTCATAATTTTTGAAGAATCCTCCTTTAGTTTGACCTAACTTCCTCTGTTCCCTCACATAAGATCTCTATTTTCTCCCAGATCTGTTTGGTTGTGTCACAGTTGATAATGTTATTGTACATTACATTATCACGTGGCTCTATCAAGATCAGCTACAAGCCACTATCCAGAGAGAATTTTTCCTTTTCAGGCTCAGTATCTTCTGAAGGATCTTTAGGAGCATAATGTGTTGTAATGACCATGTCTTCATCTGTAGATTCCTCAACTCTTACCATGGGGGTGAAAGGCCCATTCTTGTGGATCCGAATGTATAATGGATTGGCCATCCTGATGAACAACATCATTTTTTTTCATAATGTGTAGTTAGATCTGTCAAAGGTAGGGATTTTGATACTGCTTAATTTCTGTGTATTCATTCTTCCAAGATCTTTAATCTGTTTACTTTCAGATTTTGCTCTGATACCACTTGTTACGTAATGAATACAACACGGGGGGATGAATGGGTTTTGGAAAATTTTAATGTCTTTTTGAACTGTTAAGAATGATGAACAAAGTAATATATCTTGTAGAGAAAACATGTTTTAATCAGGAATAATAAAACATGCATGAACACACTATCTTTCAAAACTCACTTAATTTTATATTAAAATTAAGTATGTCTTGCTACAAGATTTCTGGGTTCTTTGTTGATAAAGAACTCAACTTCTCTCTTGAGGGTTACAAGATTTTCTAGATCTGATTTGTTACAACTTAAAACAAAGTATCCAGTGTTTACTTTATAGAACAGTACATACTGGTTTTACTCAATATGCAATAGCATGTACTAAACCCTACTTTAAATTTACTAAAACTTTCTATTTCTGGCTTAGTGTATCTTTGCAAATCGTGCATGTATGTGCTTTACTTTGTCAGTTAATCTTGGCCTTTGGTCTTGTACTCTCCAAGCTGCTTTTTGTAGACTTTTCAAATCAGTGATTGATTTGTTTATTGATTGATAATCCTGGATATTTAACTGATCTGCAGTTTTGTACTTTGAGTTTTATATCGAGATCTCCAGTTTGTCATATAGAGAACTCGACATCTCGATAAGTATAATGACTTATCAAGATCTTTTATTAATATATAGTTGTATTGACTTATCGAAGTCTCTGAGTTCTCTATAAGAGAATTTAGCTTGTCGAGATCTCTAAATTTCTGCATGTAGAATTGACTTGTCGATATCTCTAATCTTCATGTCTTCAATTTGTCTTGTCGATATCTCTGAGTTCTCTAGTGCAGAAATGACTTGTCGATATCTCAGAGATCTCTAGTGATATTTTGACTTGTCGATATCTCTGAGATCTCTAGTGATAATTTGACTTGTCGATATCTCTGAGATCTCTAGTGATAATTTGACTTGTCGATATCTCCAATCTTCATATCTTTATTTGGCTTGTCGATATCTCTAAGTTCTCTAGTAGCTTTTCTTGACTTCTCGATAAGTTATTCTGGAGTTCTCGAATGACTTCTCTATAAGACTTAATTTGTGACTTGTATATTTCTTAACTTAGAATATTTTTCCCAAAACAGATTTATTCAACTTCCACGCTTCTTCACACTTTCTCTGAGGCATGATCTTCTTCCAGAGTTTATTCTTAGAATTGAGACTGTTTACAGAAAAATACTCCAGTCTAATCTATTTACACTTTTACAGACTTAAGTGATACAATACGAAATGCAAACTTAGATTATCATACAACTTACTTAGGGCTGTCAATTTGACTTAGTCTTGTTATAGTACAGGCATGTCTTGCACAACATTAAAGCACTTTCTTTCTCTCTCTATTATGTAGTGTATGAAAAGTACTTTTAATAATATAATATCAAATAAGGAACCAATATAGAGAACATTGTTGGAACTCAAAGTTCTTATAAATGTTCTAAATTATTAAGATTCAATATTTTATATTAAATATAAGGAACAAACTAGAACTCTATTGGAGTTTCTATACGTTTTGGTGATAAGGTCGTAGAGTCGTCCTATATATAATTGGAGTAAGGGGGTTTTGGTGGTACGTTCATATGATTTGGTCGTCATAGAGGTGGGTTGCACATGCTATGGTATAAGTAGTAAGAGCAACTCCAAGGTGTAATTTAAGGAATGAGGCTAAAAAATATGCTCCAACAGAATCCTAGTTAGTCTTATTTCAATAAGATTCTTATTTCATTGCTTATAAATAATTAACCTACCCCTTCTTCTTAGCAAGTGCTAACTTTCATTTAATAATATAATATTAAAACACTTTCTTTCTTTCTCTATTATCTAGTATGAAAAGTACTTTTAATAATATACTATCAAATAAAGAACCAATATAGAGAACATTATTGGAACTCAAAGTCCTTATAGATGTTCTAAATTATCAAGATCCAATATTTTATATAAGGAATGAACTAGTTTCTATAAGGAGTTTTGGTGATAAGATCGTACGGTCATCTGGGTTGCACGTGTTGAAGTATAGGTATAATATATAGTATATATGTTTCATTTATTCTATTAAACTACTATAATATCTAATAATCTTTGTAACAAACACAATAGGTATATAACTAAAAAATTGAACTATAATTATATATTCTTAAATGATATAAAGAATTTTAAAAGTATTATATTATATATAATAAAAGAAATAATTATCTTAATAAAAAATATAAGTAATAATTAACAAATCATTTATAATCGGGTTAAGTAGTATCATTTTTTTAAAAAAAATATTGAAATTGGTAAGTTTGATTTAAAATATTTTGAATAGATAAATTTCATTTTTATCTTATAAAATAAGGAAAACACTTAGATTATATTTAGGTACAAATTCTACATGTGTTTTGTTTCATTTTGTAAAAAGGAAAAATTACGAATTGTCTTTTAAAAAATATAGAGCACATAAATCCTATTAAACGTAAAAACAAGGAATAAATATAATATTAAAAAATCTATTACAATTCAAAATTGAAATACAAATATAATAAAATACATTACAGATTATATTTATTTTATTTATTCTATAATTGTTAGGTCCCGAACTATCGTAGAAGGGGGTTGAATATGTTACTCACTAAATTGAAAAATTCTTTCGAATCTTTTGGGGATATATAATTTAGTGTTCGGTTGGTGGTTCCGTGTTCTTGAGGTGAATAGTGTTTAGGACAATAAAGTAACAAACACAAGATATTCGAGTAAGTATATATTCGTATATAAATTCTCAGGGGTGTTGCTACACTCCGGTAAATAAATTAACCAGCTACAATCCAAGAACAACAAAGTTCTTGCTTCAACAAAGATATAAAAATAAAATCATATGTAATAATCTAGTTTTTCGTTTGCCCAAGGATTTAATTACCGGACAACGATTATAATGCTCCTATGAATATACAAGAGTTAAATCGGGCATTATAACATTTCTCTAGTGAGAAGTTATATGGAAATTCAATATGCCTGGGCTTCTCTATGTATCTTTGTTTCTTATTTCATCAGCTCTCGTGAGAGAGAAGATGAAAAAACAATACAATTCTTGATTGATATCTTTTCTGCTTCTCTAATGTAGGATTTATATCAATTTTTATTACGTGGCTAAATATTAGCCAAGTAAATAAATTGATCAACCAATAAAGTGGGTTGAGATGACTTGCTTCTAGGGACCTTGATTTCATTACTTGTGCATACAAAGAGTATTCAAGCACTTGGAATTAATTCCAATGCTCATGACTGGAGATCACAGGCTCCTTGATGAGATTACTTGCGACCAGATGGAAGAGAATAAGTTTGCCTTAGCATTTTTCTAAGCAAACAAGTTACTTGTGAGCCCTTTGCTTCCCTTGGAGCTAACTGGCGACTACTTGCATCTAGGAGAAACTAACTGGTGACTGCAAGGTATAGAACTGGTGAATCCAACTATAAGAGAGGCTAGGTGATTCATTTTGTCTTAGAAAATAATTCAATAATGCTCAATCCTTACTGGCGACCAAGGTGTAGATGCATGCAATTTTGACTTAGTTTCTTCTCTTGCTTTTCCCCAGTTGCTCCTAGTAAGTCAAGACCAATTCTAATACTTAGTTTATGAGCTATATTTCAATATTCTTGCTCCTTCTAAGTATTAGAATGGTATCGATGACTCCTACTACAAGTTAGTGATCACTTTTACTTAGTTTCTGTAGAACGCTTTAACCCTTAAACTGTCCCGTCTTCAAGTCTTCTCTCCGAGTCTTCGTATAAACCATATAACTTAAATATCCAGATACGAATCCTCACTTAACAATTCTTCTAATGATAATACTCAGATTCCTTTCATAAAATGCTGACACCTAGTGCAACTGGTCTGGTTCATGGACGACTAACCTCGATTTAGGTCTTCGTATTATGGCCTTGATTACATTGTTAAGCTTGCAACAACTTCATCGCTTCAGACACTGACTGTCAATAAACAAACTGTACTTTTACCGGAATCGTTTATAATACTTTAGACAACATCTTCATTGCTACTATAATCTTGAATACTTCATTCCATGTTCTTCACTAACGCTTGAACATATAAATGAACTTCTTTCAGTGAGTATAACTTCAAGAATGCAACTGTCTTCTTTAACCTCTGTCTTTACCCTGTCTTCAATTCTTCAGATTCGTATGCTTCGAACACTGTTTATCTTCAATCAATGCCAATACACTGAAATCTTCTGGTGGAACTTTTACACTGAATCTTCATCATTTCTAAAACCCTGAAAGTCTTTAACCTTTATTCTTCACTGAGGCATGAAAATAATAATGAACTTCTTTCAATAACATATAAACAGACTTCAATCCTTCTTCTAATCTTCTAATTTTTTATTTTTCTTTTCTTCATTTCTTTTTGATTTCTTATGTAGATGTAGTATTATTCACATGTCATGTTCTAGTGTTGAGTTATCATGTATACTGTTCATACAGTTTCACAATCTCACCAACAATCTCCCCCTATTTGATTGTAAAACCTAACAAAAAAATTGATAGAGAAGATAACTCAACTAACAACTAGAAAAGTAAAGAACCAGGACTTGCAAATAATGCTACTGGTTTACTGGATCATTTTCTGCATTTCCAGATTTCTTGAGTAATTGAAATGAAAGATGCTTGTTCCTTTAGCACTGAAATGATCTTCAAGTAGTCTCATCTTCATTTCATTGGTTCTTCGAATCTCTGCCAGATAACTATTCTCAGTCTTGAAGTAATCATCAACAGCTTCTTTTGTTCAACCACATTTCCTATTGAGAAGCACATATCTCTCTTGATTCTCCTCCTATGAGAGTCAACGGCTTAAAGAATATTACCTTCATTTACCACCTCTCCCATACAATAGGATCCACAGATAAAAACCAATGGTACTCCCCTTTAGGAAAATATATTCTCCCCTTATGAAGAATAATGATGAACCAAACCACTTCTTCTGATAACTAGGAAATCACCTTTATGTTTACCACCTCTCATGTACAATAGGATTCGTAGTTTCAAACAACAATGGTATGGTGTACATATGCTTTACCTTTTTCTTGCTACTTACCATTTCTCCCCCTTAGTTGAGGAATCCTCCAAACTTTTATCCAAACTTGTATGTAACACTTATTCCTCGTGGAATAAGAGAAGGAATATATTCTTTTGTCTGAAGGAGTTCTCATATTTCACTTGATTAGAAAAGAGATAACAAGTCATAGTATGATCAACCATGTCTTTTTAAATACCGCAACAATGGCTTCACCATTGATCATCCTGTAAATTTCCCGACATCCTTATATCTCCCAACTATAAGATCACAATTGTTAGACCCCAACCATTGTTAGGTCCCGAACTATTTGATTCCAATCTGTAAATGTCAGGTCCCTAAGAGTTAGGTCCGATCATTAAAATATTTAAGTTGGGTCCCTAAGAATCATCTTCCGAGAGATTGAACATTACAAACCATGTTAAAGGATAGGGAATGGGATTTGGTGTTTCTCTTTCTTCCTCACTGTGATTGTGTGATTCTATTTTGTGTACCTCACAAGTGTTTCACTCTTCTCTCCACTCGTGTTTACACTCATTCTCACAAGTGTATCACTCCTACCATAGCTCCAAAATCCAGTTGTACCTACAAGGAAATCACCTTAGCCATCCTTAAGGAGGTCACGGGTGGTGCAATAGTAGTTCGCAAATCCCCATCCTTGTTAGACTCGTCAGATGAATCTGAGTCATAATCTACAAGTTGCTAGTTTCCTGTTGAGGGTTCCAGATTTGAACTCTAGGAAGGTAAATAATGATCCAAAGAATTTAGCATAAAGATCAAAGTTTCCTTCTAATGTCTGTGAAGACATTTTCTTGTGACTCGTCAGGTAAATCTGAATCCTTGTCAACAAGTTTCCGATCTGCGCCCATGTTAGACCCACTATCTGCAGATACATCCAGGGGATTTAAGACTGGGGAGGTAAACACTGACCACTGATATATGGCTATTGGATCAGTATCTTCTCCTAACACCTGTAAAGGCAATTGGTCCATTAAAGAACCTGAACAATCGAATCTGACCTTAAAATGGTTGAAACTCTTGTTTTCGTCAACTCTTCTTTTGTGTGTGTAACCTCACCTATTGCATCAAGAATTGTTTGTATGCGAGGTGGTGACACTACGTTGGATACCCTGGCTGACAAGCTGAATTTTAATAGACGCACCCTATTGAGAGGATGAATCTAGTAACTGTTTTTGTGCCTTTTCAGCCATTACATCTTTTTGAGAAGATGTGTGAGGGCTAGTAGATGCCTCAGTTTTAATATACTCAAATTTGTAGGAGATATTGCTGTTGGGTTGACTTCAGATACTTTCATATGTGGTGCACTAATGCACTTTCTCCGTCACGCTCATTCATACTTCATTTTTTGGTTTTATTTCTGTTTTTGTCTTTACATTTAGGGATAGAAGTTGTGGGTTTTCAACCTCATGACTATCAAATGAATGAAGGTCATTGGAGGCTGAACCTGCATCACAAAATATATGGCAGTGTAGAGATAAAATGCATTTAAAATCTATAATGAATGAAAATTATGCATTTTAATCTTTTGAGAGAAATGATGTACAAGTAGTGATTTCATTAAGATTTTCATGAAATAAGTAATCACCACTGTAGAATGAAGTTTAATTTTTCTCTTAAAAATGTTCGAGTGCACAAGTTTGTTTTCATGCATAAAAGATAAATAAACATGTCTTTGATATGAAAAGGACACAGACGCATGATCTAGAGTATTAAGAATAGAAAGAAAGATTTTATCTTTCAGTATGAATGAGTTTTAAGAAAAGCATTGATCACTTAGGGTAAATCTAAGCAATTCTCATTCATGTCAAAAACTTCATAATCTATCTTTGTAAAATTATTACCAATGACACTGTTTATTGATGAATAATCTTAATAAGAATGACTATGCTGCTCGTTTCAAATTGTAGTCAATATGTCGGATATAACAAAGCATAAAAATTTACTAGAACTTAAAATCTCACAATTATCTGCAACAAAATATTAACAATATATCATTGATTGATACTTGTCAAGTACTTTAGATACTATTAATTATGTTGCATCATGTTTTAAATATTAAAATAAGATATCAATGAATTAAATATCAACTATCAACTAAATAAACATTAGTATTCAATTTCATATACTATACAATTGTTAACTCCTAACAACTGTAATATTTCAAGCAATATTGGTTCGATAAATAAAGCAACATTAACTAACATTGTCATGTTTGCAATCTTAGAAAAATATTATAAGTTCTATATACTTTGATTCATTGGGTATTGCATCTACATCAAAGCATTCAGGAATTTGCAATGTAGGTATAAAAATTATTCTAATTGGACAACATATGGTTACTTTTAATAAAATATTATCCATATTGACCATATTTATACTTAAGAAAGATTTTCACATCTTTTATATTAGTATAAGTGATTGGGGATAAACATTGATTACTTAGAGGAGTTCTAAGTAATGCCACAAATACTAATACTTCATACTTAGTTCATAGTTAAACTCTTAACTAAATATTATTAGCTGATTTAAGTCAAAAATTAGAACACAACTAATCATGCTACAATCATGATTCTGATTTCAGTGAATTCTGGAGATATAAACATTGCTAAATTTACTAAAACCAAAGTCTCACAATTAACCTATAATAATTTAGTCACAATCAATATAGTAGATATCAATTATTAACAGATTTAGTTATGATTAATCATGCTTCTTATTTATTTTAAGTTAGTTTAAATTATGGAGCAAATAAAATCATTGAATTGCTTCAATTTCCATAATCCAAACTACCTAAAATAAATAATAAATAAATAAATACTAAATATCTATGAGTTAGATACTAGCATTTAAATATTTATAATCATCCTTGAATTATTAACAATATAATATATTAATTATACACATGACAATTAATTTCTGGATAATTAGTAATTTCAGAAATACTTCATAAGCATATAAAATATTGAGAATTTTATAGACATAACTTAGAAAATACTTCAACTACTAATATTAGTGATTTTAGAAATGATCACTGATTACTTTAACAAAAATTCTAAATAATATCACTAATACTAAAAGTATCACAATTATTTGTATAAGATACAAATAACTATGCTGCATATTATTTTTAAGTAATTTAAATTATAAGACTAATATGGAATGAAATTGTCTACCAGCATAATTTAAATCAATTAAAATAATATTCGAACTTAATGCTATAATATTTAATTACCGTAAATGTATATGACAATGTAATCATGATAATCAAGATAGTAGCACTAAGTACGAGGTACCGGATCACTGATAAATTCACAAGTCCTTTAAATATTGAAGATTTAATACTTGTGAACTTATACTAAAACTTCCTTGTAACTGGGATTTCCAACTAATATGTAATCAGTATTATCCCACATTTACAAACCAGATTTGAAATATTAATTTCATCAAGTGATTTAGTAAACGTTTCTACAAGTAACTCTTTGACTAAAAGACATGCTCTAGAAAGAAATGATACCTGGTGTGAAGGTGCATTGACTTAGAGTGCTCCACAGAGTTGTTGGAGTTGAAGTTGTTTCTTATCATAACAAGAAATCAATCTTCTTCCATGAAGTTGACAGCTTCTTAAGATGCTTCTTAAAATGCTTCACCTGTTACTTGAGTTTCTTAAGTTGATAGCTTCTTAAGTTGACAGCTTCTTAAGATGTTTCTCCTGTTACTTGAGTTGATAGCCTCAGAGATGCTTTTCCCGTCTTTCTTACAACCAGCGTAATCTATATCTATATATCCAAACATGTTAAGCACAATCTTGAAAGTACTTTACTTTAAGAGTTGGTAGTCCCTTAAGATATTTAATAATCTTGTTAATAGCTATAAGATTGGGTTCCCTAGGATCTACTTAGAACCTTGCACTTTAGCAACTTGAGAACATTACATGTTGTCTATTAGCATTTGAGTAAAAGAGTGAGATTGTCATACCTCTATAGATTTTCATTATAATTGCACTGATCAAGATTTAGTGGTTTATGTTGGTAAGTAGTCTTGACTTGTTCAGAATCTTCCAAAAATTTTACATGTTGAAGAGATCCATAACTTACTTGTATTGCCAACATTCTTTTGGTTTACTTGTGCTTCAAAAAGAAATATTATTTTGGCTTGCTTGCATTAATTTCCAAATAGAATTGCAACCTTTTCAACACACTCCTCCATACCTACTCTACAATTACTTAGAAAATAACTTGCACAAGTTTTCGTTAGTAGACTAACATATACATAACATTATATTATGCCTAGTGATAATGAGAGTAATTTATATAATGACTCTACTAGTTCATATTTAATTGCAACTTCAGTTAGAGTGTCCATACCATGTCCTTGACGATTTCTTGAGTAAGATACCAGTTCATACCAACCTTAAGTGAGCTTGTGAAGAAGAGATATATAGAAGTCCAATTGATCTACAACTGCAAAGTCCATGAACTATTGTGCATTGACTTCTTCTTTTGACTCACCAACCAAGAGTGCACTTGTTCACATTTACTAGATAGATATTGAAGTTTGAATATGCATCAGGTGCCTGATATGTCATAATATCCTCAAGTCTTTTCACTGGAGCTTTCTGTCAGATACTGCTCCCAGATAATAATCTAGCATCCTATTTGGCCTTGTCCCTCGTAACAATGCCATTGTCATCCAGTTTGACATCTGGTTATCCTTGTATCAGTTACAATATTGTCATTTGGTTTGGATACCAACTTCCCTATAATCTACTTTTTGACTGTTTGAGTTCATCTTCTTTGCAATCTGTTAGAGCTAAAACACGCGCTAATAATTCACGCAAGTATACGCGTTCGCAAGTAATATAGAATTCTTTCTAGTTCGTTCCCACAGAGACTGGTTTAGGTTAACTTGTGATTTATGCATTTATGCAACAATGATATGGTTATTATTCAATGCTAAGACGAATAACAAATTGGGTTGATTATAACTAAGATTAACTAAGAGCTTATACTAAAGAACATTAACTAAGAGATTAAAGAGAGTTGAATATTATCTGACACAAACTTGGGATTCTAACTTCATTAAATACTTCATTCAATAGACTTTTCATTCTTAACCTTAGCATGTAATGGTGATGACACTAATCAGATAACACGAAACTGATAAACGCCAACTTTCGTTGCACGAATAACATACTACTAGACATCCACAAAATAGATAGAAGTTGAATAGACACCAATTATATTGAGACCCTATATGTCTATAGAATTTGAGAACTATAACGGTTTAATGAGCAAGTTATCTATCGTGATTACATAGGGCAAGTAAGATGGTTAAAATTACCTACGAATCATGCATAACAAATACATGAACCTATGCTAGCATGGCAAATTCTAAATCCTTAAATTCACTTTCGTTTTATTAAAGATTAACGCATTATCTTATAAGTTCGCGACACTTATAAAACGAATATGCACAACCAATACTAGGTTATTATAGAATCACCACACACTAAGGCATCGAAATGAATTAACTAAAGAAATCCATAAATAAATCTGTTAGAACCCCACGATAATGATTAGCCCATAATAGAACTCATCATCAACGTGGGTTCCGATGAAAGCTTGGTATAATAAACGTAGTCTTTATACAGAATAAATAATAAACCAAGTATGAAACAAGAGTATAGGTTCATGAATAAGAAAACTAGCATCCAAAGTTACAACTTTAAACAAAGAATCACAAGTATAAACTAGATTCTCTTCGCCTTGGTTGAATTGTGCTATACGGTCTTCTTACGCCTTCTCCTTGAGCTCTGGTACATCTTGTTATGAAAAATGACCTTAAGTTATGTTTATATAGCAGCCCATGTAGAGTAGAAGTCCAAAGAATCAAAATTCCAAGAGAAACAGGATTTAAATTTCCCGACCTAGTGGGGCCGCGCGCTTGACCAGCGCGGGCGCACTGTGTTTCTGTTCTTTGGGCGCGGGCGCGCTGACTCTCTGGAGAAACTTCGGATTTCTTCTTTTCTTGATGATTTGAGTTGGTCTTTTTACAAGCCTTTATTCTAAACACCATCCTAACACCATATTAGCATCAAATCAATGCCAATTCACATGTATTCCTGATAAATGCCTGAAATGCAAAAGCACTATAAAATACATTAAAAACACCAACAACTTGAGTACAAAAACACCAATTCAAACCTTTGCAGAGCGTTATAAAGTGTCATAAATGTCACTCAACACAATCTCCCAATTAGTCCGGATCTATCAGAGCTTCTGTGAATAACCCAAATTTTTGGAAATTTTTGAAACCCTGATAAATAGTAACTTTTACTGACTATGTTGATTAAGGAAAATTATCAGACCACGCTATATAGAAGTACTGTTATAAAAATTCTAAGATCGTATTAGTATTCCATAAAGTAAATGAGTGTGTGTAAAGGTCGTTAGAATTCGAATCCGGACACTTTGATTTTTCCCGAAATCCACCAGATACCGAAAGAATTGAGTATAAGGTAATATGATTAAAAGGATTTAAATTCAAGGATTATAAGAGAGGATTATAAAAGGAATATAAAATATTGAGAAAGGTTTAGGGAAACCTAAGTAATAAGATCCTGGATATGATCCCTAAAATGACGAACGAAAACGAAAGTTAAGCGAACCGTATAACAGATAAGCGGTCATTAGCCAAGTAATTAAGCACTAATCAAGGAATTAGCACAAGATGAGATCATCAAGCCTTAGGGAATTGACATGTGGCAAGTTGATGATATAAGGAAGGTGATGTAAGCATGGTTAATAGATATTTGTGCAAGTTGACAAGTAACCAAGCTAAACACCACACAAATCACCAAGACAAATCAAATAAGCATTCTCCTTCATTCTTCTTCTCTTGCTCACGGTTTTTCTTCAAAAAATCAAGGAGAAATTTCCAAAGTTCATCATCCAAGCAAGCATAAATTCCTAGGTTGGTTTGGTTGGATTCTATAATTATAAACTTAGTTATACCATGAATCTAAGCTCTTGATTTCAGGGATTTCATGGCTAATTAATTCTCTAAAGTTTTGAGTGAATAGTGATTTCAAAACTTTAACTTTGTGTTCTTGAATTATTTTACAAGATCAAGCTTGTAGGAGGTTAGATCAAGGCTCCCTAAGGCTTCCTAGCAACTAATCACCCACCAAGGAAGGTATAAACTTCAAACCCTAGCCTTTACTTTATTTGATTGGTAAGTTTAATGGTTGGTTTTTTTTGAATGAGAAGCATGGATTATGATTATTAGTAGTTTGGTTTGATTTGGAAGTGATTTGGTAATTGAATCTTGGTCTTTGGTTAATGAATCTTGATTATAGTTCATAGGTCTTGTTTGTGGTTGAATGAGTTGGAAACCTTGGGATTAGGGACTGACTTTTCCTTGATCTAAGTTGTGTTTGATTTATTTTTGATGTTTGGGTGGTTGTAGTGAATTGTTAAGGAATTGGAGTAGTATAATTATTGGTAATCGCGTAAACATAGCCGTCGTAATGCCCGTTTTCATTCAACTGCTTATACTTAGTGTTCGGGATAGAAATCTCACTGACCAATCTGTAACTTTGCTATGTTTAGCTAGATCGTGTCGTAAGCTTCATTTCGGTATGTGGTTCTCTTAGATCCGATGTACGGTTTAGGAGAAACGACCATTTTACGTAACGGTGTTTCGCGAGCAAACCATTACCCCTCGCTTAACTTTGAAACCTTGTTTAAAGCCCTTAAAAGACTAATTGGATTACGAAACAATTATGTAGGATTAATTGGTCAGTTGGTAGAGTATTCACGAAGGAGTCTCTTTAAGATTCGTAATGGTTAATTTATTAAAATTAGTGGAGCCAAGGGTACGCGCGCGAATAACGCAAATCGTCAAGCGTATAAGTGACAGTTAGGGTATGAGTGAGTTTTGACTAGTTTCATAAGCGACCATGGTCTAATTCCGACATATATTGTTATTCATAGCTTACCAGACCCACTCTTAGCTTAAGTCTACCCCGGAAGGCTCAGGCAAGTTTTCTACCCGTTATACTGTTGTTGTGATGTAGTATATTGATGCATTATCTTGAGATAAGTGCACGGTTATTATTAGCAAAGTCTTGAGATATATTGGAGCATGTTGTTATGATATAAATATGCATGCCTGTTTCGTAATCTTGATATCTCATTGTTGGTTCACTTGTTTTTAAACTGCATAATACCTATGCTAGAGATAGGCATTATTTACATATACCCTTAGTATAGGGGACCCATAGTTGAACATATTCCTAAAATCGGGAGGCGAGGTTCCCGAATATATATTATATAGTTTTCTATAACTATTAATCGAATAAGGTATATTCGATAGTTTTGAATAATAATTCAAACTTATTTTCGATTATTCAAATAAAGATCGTACTTTCGTATAAGTATATCTTTTGTTATTTATTATTTGTTTCAAGTATGAGTTTTAAAACTTCTACCTGAATTATTTTTATAAATATTATCCTTTATGGGAATATTATTTAAATAATAATATTCAGATATTTTCTAATATATCGGGACTGATTTATTTTATTAAATCATCATTACTCTAAACATTCTTTAAAATATTTTCGAGTCTTCAAACTGATTTTAAAAGTTAGAGCGGATCCCAAAACTCGTTTTCAAATTTAAGATCTCCCTTTCGAAGGGGACTTGAATACTCGCTCAAAAATCTAAGGGATCCAGCTCTGTGGTGTACTTTATATTCACAACGAGGTTGTTATTTTGAGAAAACAATTTGATTACTTGCCCAATATTCGGGAAGTAAGTCCATCTAATTGAGTCGGCATAAGCGACAGGCCGGGGTAAGGTCTATGATGGTGTAAGAGGCTGGGTGACGGTCCATCCACACGTGAGTGGCCGGGTAACGGTCTAGCGCGAGGTCCTAATGCAGCCAGGGTGATGACCGGCGAGGAATTCATCCATCTACAGTAGAAAAGGTTACTTAATGGGTAGCTTTGCCTGATCAGCAAGATATCGGGTTTATGCCAAAGTTTTCTTCTTTCCAAATTCATTGGGTATTATAACTCTGTTTATACTTTTCATAACAGAGGGTTTCAAGGAATGTATGAGATATATATAGGTGTATATATATCGGGAATTAATGAAGTATCTAGTAACTTCATTTCTTAAAAGATATTTCAAAGATTGAATCTATTCAAGTCTTATCTTGTAGTCTCATCTATATGATGAACTTTTGAAACTGATTATACCTTGAACGGTGGTAGTTCAAGTAGTATTCGTAAAAGATATAAGTATATTGGAGTATCTTGTAACTTCATCTTTTCAACTTATATCTAGTAAATGATTATCTTATGCATGACAAAGATTTTCAGAAAAACATTGAGACAAGGTTAGATATATGAGATCACCTTGCAACGATATTTTTATACAGTTATAAACTGGAACTCTATGTATATTATGCCTGGAAGAGGACTTCCAAGATTTTGAAAAGTATATATACATATATACTAAATATTTTGCGACTTGGTCGCGTTAAGATATCAAACTTGGTTCATTTCTGCTTGACCAAGACTTTCATGAGTACTATGAAGATGCTCATATATTGTTAATTATTATACATGTTATTTTGATGGGCTTGTTGCTCACCCTTGCTTTATTCTTTCATCACACAACAACAGCTAGACAAGATGAACAGGACCAAGCTCCCAATTCGCGAGCGGATAGGAAATGTTCCACAGTTTCCTGTAGGCGTTGATGCCGCTGTAGCTGAGGTAGGAACTACCAATAGGATAGGTTTTCAACTGTTGATGTACCCGACTTATGTATATTTATGAACTGTAATAATGGAAAAGAAAATGTATATTTATTCGAAAACCCTTTTAAGGTGTAATGGTTTATAATTGTGGAATAAAATGACTTGTGTTATTTTTGTTATTCATCTCTGAGACTATAACTTGTGGTGTGTGTGTGTGTATTGTGGGGTCACAGTACGCAGTAGTTGGATTGTTTATTAAGATTGAGTGTTATTAAGGGAAATGGAACTCGTGAGAACCCGGATCCCCGACCCCGTATTTAGGGGTGTTACATAAATGGTATCAGAGCTAAGCATTATAAACCTCAGGGATGATGCGTCGTTAAAATGATAAGTTCACTAAGATAATAAGAACTCTTGCCAAGTTCATAGTCGGACTACCTAACATAGTACTGACAATTAAAACCCTTATGGGAACCCTTTATAAATATCATGATAGTAACATAGTTCATTATCGTATAGGGCAACGGGGCACCGAACCCTGAGGTTCAGGAGCATCAGCATGAGGAATGTTGGAGATCAGATTGTGAATCCGATAGAGTACCCTAATGAGGGACCGGATGACATTCATATTGAGAATGTAGCGGTTGAGTATGTTATCCCAGAAGGGATTATTGCTGAGGAGGATCTTGTGGAGGATCCTGATCTTGACGAGAATAAAGAGAGGACCGCTGAGGAATTGATGACCGTAGTCAGGGTGACTACCAGAGCTAGGATGGCCGTGAGGGTGGCACTAGAGGATGAAGAGTTACCAAGGGCATAGAGGATAATGAGGGCAGAAGGAGTGGGGCCTTCCAAAGCACCAATTATACTAGTATCAGACCCTCTCCCAGAGGATCCTGTAGACATCCATGAGGTTCCACAATTCCTGTTCCCTCCCCTGTACAGAGCTCAGCACCTACTGAGGAAATGCCACCTTTATCTCCTGCACCATTGTCACCCGATACCGTGCTTGGTTATCTATTTGGATCTCTTGGGTCTACACCACCTGCACCCCATGGACTGCTAGGTGCTACCATTCAGGCTTCTCTTATCACTGATTATCATATGACTTTGGGTGGCCTGTCTGAGGCCCGTAATGTTAGGAGTGATCTGTTGGATTGACTTACTGCACCAAGGAGTGAGGGCGGGGTACTTCCGACAAGATTAGCTTATAGCATGGACAGGATTGAGGCTACCACCCGAATTACAGCTAGAGGCCATCTTGAGAGGTCAGATTGATCCAGCTCTACTTGCGACTATCTTATACCTCATCACCTCTTTGATGGAGCAGGTTATGGATGTCGTGCGTTCCCTCATTTATTGATCCATAATAGTGTGAAGAGCCAGAGCGATCAGACAAGAATTTTCATGCAACACCACTTTTGGAGGATTAGCCTAAGTTATGAATGATTAGTTTTAATGACTAGATGATTATCTGTGGTAGTTCTTTTGGGATAGAAGCGATCAGATCAAATGATGTAATTCTCTTTCATGTCTTTAGTTGTTTTACCCTCGAACAAATGGTTATGTATATATTCGTTCCTTTTAGTTCAGATCAGTTTGCTTGTGATAAGTTCATATTGTTAATTGCACTCTTAACACTTAAAGAATGTCATGAAGTTTATAGAACTTGAGAATTCATAATTTACGATCATGTAAGAACTGTACGAGGGAAAGACTTAAGCAAAGTAAGTAAGACAAATATAAAGAGATTCTCAAAAAAATTTCCCCAACCATTATGCCCCCACGAGGAATAAGATTTGGGGAAAACCCTGAATGTGATAATCAGGGAGGTCGCAATCAAGATGTAAGGAACCCAGAACATAATAAAGTGGAAAATGAGGATTTTAACGTATAAGATAACCCCAATTATGGGAAAAGGATGAAACATTTCATACTGAGAAAACAGAAATCGAGCAAGTCAGGGAGAACCAAGACGGTACTCCTATGGGGAAATTCATGGACCTGCCTAAATAAAACTTATACTTTTACCCCAACCACCACCCTGAGGAAATAATGTGGTGGGAAATTCTTTCAGGACCTTTAAGTCGCTAAGCTCTCAGAGTTCCAAGGAACAAGTTGACCCAGTCGAGGCAAGACCCTGGCTAAAAGAAATAGACGAATCAATTGAGATTCTAAATGATTGACGAAGCACAAAATACTCTTTTTGCCACTTACCTTCCTAAGAGAGAGGCCACCCGCTGGTGGAAGGCTAATGAAGATAGAGAGATAGTGTAGAAGTTTTAAAACCAGGCTAGAGGCAGACAAGTATGATGAATCATGAATCTAGGTTATGAAAGTCGTCAAGGTTCGTCTGAAGGACACGAATCCAGAATGACGGAATGTTTAAAATCAATGCTTATGTTATGTTGGTTCATGAAATGGTTGTAATAGAAACGAAAATAAAAGATTGAAAGGGAAAGGAGTATAAAGGGATATAAAGGAAATAGAGTTGAGAAGTGATAAGGGAGTTAGGTATGGTAAACCCTAAGAAACCCTTGCAATAAATATAGAGAAGTGTGCAATCATCAGCGTGATGGTGACTCATCATGAGATAAATTCAAGGTTGAAGGCGTAAGCAATACGTATAATTAATTCCCTTTAAGTTGAGAGTATTTGATGAAACTTTGAGATAGACCGATGGATTAATAAGAAAACACAGATGGGCTGAGGAGACAGGATAATAAGATATTAGGAAAATGGGATGAAGGAAGTGACCTTCAAGAATGGGAAGTGTATGTAAGACCTGTGACTTGATGCCCAAAAAGGGAGACACCAAGTATAGAAGATATCTCAACATTGAGATGACTGTTGAGATAAACAATAAAAGTAAATGAGGATTTAGTAAAAAGAAGTTCATATTGAACACGACCAATATCTTCCACAACATCCCTGTTATCATTACCAAATCAGGTAAGAATAGTGGATAACCGTTGTTATCTTTTGGAGGTCATATGGATTGACCTCATTTTGGATAGGGATATTATTGTGAAATTAGGCATAGATTATCGAGGTGAGAATGATTGAACAAAATACCCTTATCAGGGATATATGACTTGATTTACCTATGAAAGGATACAAGTACCTTTTAAAAGGTAGAATTAAGGATGGAACCGTGATAACTTGAGATGACCATGGGGGAATGCATACATGTTGGCATTTCACCCTTAATAGGGATAATATGAGTTTTGACAGTATGAAGTGGAAAGGATTAAGGTAACACCAAAATTTAAGGATCAATGGAGAAACTTATCAGAAGTATATAGATAATGGTTCTAGTATCAGTAAATGGTATTTTGATATGCCTTGTATCTAGGGAATACAGGAGGACCGATTCAAGAATGACCTTAGAGGTTTTACAAGGAGAAAGGTAATATTCGAAGTTCTGAACAATAGAAATCTTGATAAAGGAAATATGACATAATAATAATAATGCCAAGTGGGACACGTGTTAAATCATGAGAAAGTATGGATCGAACCAGTAGAGGTCAAAATTGTTTAAGGCAATTAGGACCTAAGATAAAAGACGTCCTAAGTATGATCGAGAGTCGGTCGTGATAATGTTAACCTCTAAAGACCGGGGCAATAACTTTTGGAAAAATGGTGATATTTTTTTCTCACCAAAGCGTAAGGAAGAGCATTTTTGCACAAGCAGTGATTGGAACTATTACTATCAGGAAAGGCCAATGAGGTGGCCGACACTTTAAGTGTAAGAGAGCAATTATAGGCACTCGTGCCAGAGGAATATAGTGATGATGGTTAAAGCCGTGAAGGTTGTATTATGGTATGAAAGATTGACATTCCTTCTGATGATTGTGCGATACTCAACCGTAATAGTAGTTTGGTAAAGATTTAATTCATGTAATCGCCGTGAGCGGGCTATCTATCTTAGAAGGTCCTATCTTGAGAATAAGCCAGGACCATATTTCAAAAAGGACTAAACAAAACTTTGAGTTAAGTCTTCCATTGAAGGCATATGATTAAGAATGGTATTAACCTGCTATCGTTGCTTTGATTGAAACTCTTCTGCAATTTTATTTGCTTCATGTCATGAATGTACGTCAGGATCTGGAGTGTTCTTCATGAATCATGAATGGTGATTATGTTAACTCCTTAACAGATTTTGATACGGCATGTATGGACTCCGTATGATTAGATATTAAGATTCCGAGGAAAACGAATGACTACAGTAGGTCAACGATGGACCATAGTAATGCAGCAATGATTCTGCGAGTAATGGGCTGATTACAACCGTAAGAGTTGTATTAGAATAGATGTTGAGATTGAGTACCAGTAAACAGGTTGTGGTGATGTATAAGTTATTATTGATAGACCCACTAAGCTGAACATTTACCTATGATATATTTATTCCTTCTTATCGATAAAGAGTAGTATTACTATACGAAGAAGGCTACGGTATAGCAATGGATTCTAGTAACTATGATATCTAGAATGAAATCCGAGATTCAATTTTCTCCGTTGAGGGAGTTTCAATGGTGATTGTTTATAAGCTCGAGTGAGAGCATGGGTCCATAGAATGATGGACGGAATAGCAAAAAAAAATTAGGCATGTGAAATACGATGCGATAATACTTGATGTTGAGATATATACATATATATGTTTTGTTCTCCTGTGATAAACCTCTATAGTTCAGGGGTAGACTCCAAGCCAGATATTTTGTGGCAATATTTTTTTATATAATTCTCTTAAATTTTTTCTTTTCTCTTCTTTTCATTTTCGTGTAAACTGAGAAGAACAACCCTTCCAGAAGGGGAGGTATTGCCGAATGACTATCTATCTGTGTGATAGAAGCCTAGTAGGATACCATATGTTGTTTAATTGCTTGTCAAGTACTAAAGGGTGGCCACCTTCTGTACTAACTATGCAATAGAACAAGTGTTCATGATCAAAGTGATCTTTCAATAAATTCTTTTACTTCTATATGATTGATCAAACTTTGGAAGGTGGAAGCAGCTATAGATTGATAGGGAATAAATAAATCCTGATTACGTAATTAAATATTGCATTAATTACACATGATTTGGGCTACAAGGCCCAATAAGAAGATGTATGACATTCAGACCAAAAAGGTTAACACATTGATCAGGCCCGATGGACCAAATCAGGCCTGATGGAACAAAGAAGGCCCAAAACCCTGATATTAATTAATTTCATAATTAATTAATAAGGGAAAAATCAGCTATTAAGAAGAGTCCCAATAAGGACATAAATCCTTGTAGATTAGCCTCCAAGGGACCTAGAAGGATAAGGAATCAGTTTCCTACCACTTAGGACTCCAAAGTCCATTCTATTTCTGAGACTTGACTACCAAGTCTCCTATACCAAGTCCAATTCAAGGACTCCCAATATCTATATAAGGGGCCTCACCCCACAAATTAGAATTACGTTTTTTGACTTGATCCTTGGCAATCAGCAAGGTACGTAGGCATCTTGTTAAGGCATACTGAGTCACGAAACACAAGAGCGGTCAAATCGAGCCACGAAGCTCACGTTCCTTAATAGTAAACACAGCAATTATATACCTTAGTTTTTAATCCATAACATTTAGCGCTGTCTGTGGGAAAGCACAACAACAACCATGGAGAGAACACGGAGAACAATTAGAGCTCTTGAAGGAGGAACACCAGCGGGGACAACCCAAGTGATTTCGTCAACAATGGAGGTACCTCCTCATTTAACTTATGCAGTCACCCAAGGAGAAGCCCAGATAGGGGCAACTGAACCTCAGCCACAAGGGACGATTCCCTCGGCTACTCAAGGTACGAATCCCTAAATTCAACAACTACATGCATCTGTGAATTCTCGACCCATTGGGTATGAGTATTCAACTGTTGTGACTACTTACCCCCATATGGGATGCCCCTTTACCCCGAGGTTGGAGGAAGCGGACATGCTGGGTGGAGTGAAGCACGAGGGCGATCGCCCCCTATATACAAGGTTTGGCTCCTATCCCTGAGGATCAGGAATTTTCTGGTCCTTATACTGAGAGAGACTCCGAATCTTCAGATGATGAAGTGGCCCCAAGAAGGAGGCGTGCTGGCAAAGAGCCAATGGCTGATGGTCGTCAACGTCCTACAAGCACCCAAGGGACGAATTCCCAAGAAGTTCAGGAAAGGATCAGGGCTCATGAGGCTGAGATTCAAAGGCTGAAGCGCGACTTAGAGGCGCACCAGAACACCAGACCCCCACTACCTCCAAGGGGGAGGAATTCTCCCCCTATCATAGACCTGGATGGTCAAACACAGAGAAGGGCTGTTGTCCCAAGGGATGATCCAAGCAATCTTCTTCCCCTTGGAGATCCTGATGATCCTACCCCACCATTCACTGAAGAAATAATGAATGCCCATATCTCAAGGAAGTTCAAGATGCCCACTGTCAAAACTTATGATGGCACTGAAGATCCTGCCAATAATGTCAGGACATTCTCTAATGCACTGTTGCTACAGCCCGTGGATGACGCTATTAAGTGTCGGGCATTTCCTCAAACCCTGTTGGGTATGGCTCAAAGATGGTATAGTCATTTTCCCCCAAACTCTATTGGGTCCTTCAGAGAATTAAGTCAGGCTTTTATTAAGCAGTTCATCAGTGGGAGAGTGCATGAGAAAAGTTCAGCATCCCTCATGAGCATTATGCAGGGAGCGAAGGAATCTTTAAGAGACTACCTGAATTGTTTCACGAAGAAAGCTTTAAAAGTCCCGGACCATGATGACAAGGTAGCCATGATAGCACTGCAAGAGGGAACTAGGGATGAGTTTTTCAAGATGTTCTTCGCCAAACGCCCCCTGAAAGCATGTTGCAGCTCCAGGATAGAGCAGGGAAGTACATCAAGGTGGAATAGAAGTATGAGGAAGACAGTCGTGAGCAACGAGCCCGTTGGAGGCAAGAAGCGGAAGACCGATCTGGAATACATCGCTAAGGACAAGTATCCAAGAACTGAGTAAAACCCTGACTCAACTCCGAGGAGAGGAGGACCTGGACAAAAATTCACTAAGTATGCTAAGCTGAATGCTCCAAGGAGCCAAACTTTAATGGAAATTGAGAAAGATCGAGATATTCGCTGGCCGAAGCCCTTGAAGGCCGATCCTGCCAAGTTAGATAAGAGCAAGTATTATAGATTTCACAAGGAAGTTGGTCATGACACCGATGAGTGTAGGCAACTGAAAGATGAAATTGAGTTCCTTATTAGAAAAGGGAGATTGAACAAGTACACTGGAGATGAAGGAGACAGGAGCAATAATGTGAGAAAAAACTTTGACGATCAAAGAAGAGATCAAGAAGATCAGGGGCGAAATCCCCAACCTAGGGGACAGGTGATAAATACAATCTTCGGAGGACCACGACCCCGAGGGCCTGTGATAAACACAATTTTTGGAGGACCAGCTGCTGCTGGATTATCCAAGAACTCCTGGAAAGTGTATGCCCGAGAAGTTATGTATATTGTTGGGGAAGCCCCGAAGAGGGCCAGGAAAGGAGTAGCGATGTCTTTTGATGATTCTGATCTGGAGGGTGTGATATTTCCCCATGACGACCCGCTGGTCATAACCCCGATAATAGGGGACAGTCCGGTGAGGAGGGTCCTTGTGGATAATGGTGCTTCAGTGGATATCTTGCTCCATGACACCTTTTTAAGGATGGCATATAATGACTCCCAATTGACCCCAACCGACATGCCGATATATGGATTTGCGGGAGTGAAGTGCCCTGTGGAAGGGATAATCAAGTTGCTAACAATTATAGGACAGGAACCAAGGCAGGCAACTCAAATGTTGGACTTTGTGGTGGTGAAGGCTAGTTCGACTTACAACACTATCACGGTAACCCCGCCGCCCTGCAGATCTCAATCTAGCAACGGCCAAAAGGTAACGGAGGTGTGCAAAGGTTTCCTCGGGCCGGACGGAGATTGGCCCTCGAGTGCAAAGGCAGAAGGCAACTCAAATGTTGGACTTTGTGGTGGTGAAGGCTAGTTCGACTTACAACACTATCACGGGAAGAACAGGGATACACGCCTTCAAGGCAGTCCCTTCTTCCTACCATTCAGTTATGAAGTTTCCCACCCGGAATGGGATGGGAGAAGAGAGAGGAGATCAAAAAATGGCCTGAAGTTGTTATGTGGCCTCTTTGAGGGCATATGAAGTTGGGGGGCAGGTTCTTCCTATTGAAGATCTGGACATCCGAGAGAATGATGAGAAAAGAGGAAAGCCAACAGAAGACTTGGTTTCGAATCCTTTAGCCCCCGAGGATCCTGAGAAGGTGACTTTCATTGGAGCCACACTCGAGGAGCCCCATAGAGAGAAGTTGGTGAAATTTTTGCAAGAAAATAGTGACGTATTTGCATGGTTGGCAGCTGATATGCCAGGTATAGACCCGGAACTGATTACTCACAAGCTGAATGTGGACCCAAATTGGAAGACAGTGAAGCAAAAGAAAAGAAGTTTTGCTCCAGAGAGGCAAGAAGCTATAAAACAGGAGGTTGAGAAGCTCTTAGAGGCTGGTTACATTGAGGAGATACACTTTCTGGAATGGTTAGCAAACCTTGTAATTGTGAAGAAGGCCAATGGAAAAAGGAGGATATGTGTAGACTTCACTGATCTGAATGATGCATGCCCTAAGGACTGTTTTCCGTTGCCAAGGATTGATACTTTGATAGATGCCACTGCTAGGCATGAGATGTTGAGCTTTATGGATGGGTTTAGTGGATACAATCAGATCAAGATGCACAAGGATGACATTCCAAAGGTATCATTCATTACTGACTTTGGTGTTTATTGTTATCTTATTATGGCATTTGGTCTCAAGAATGCAGGAGCCACCTATCAAAGGTTGGTAAATAAAATTTTTAAGGATCTTATTAGCAAGACTATGGAAGTCTATGTTGATGACATGTTAGTCAAGAGTCTAGTAAAGACTAATCATATAACCCATTTGAGGGAAGCTTTTGAGGTCCTGAGATACCATAAAATGATGTTAAATCCTACGAAGTGTGCTTTCGGAGTAGGGTCTGGAAAGTTTTTGGGATTGATGATCTCCAAGAGAGAAATCGAGGTCAATCCTGATAATATAAAAGTAATCCTGGACATGGAGCCACCAAAAACTATCAAAGATGTTCAGAAGCTCACTGAAAGGGTTGCTGCATTGGTACGATTCATCTCCAAGTCTGGAGATAAGTGCTTGTCATTCTTCAAGTCTTTAAAGATGGTTAAGAATTTTGTATGGAGTGAAGAAAGCCAGAAGGCATTTGAGGAATTAAAGAAATATATGGCCCAGGCCCCGTTGTTGGCCAAGCCAGCTTTGAATGAAGTTTTATACTTGTACTTGGCCGTTTCAGAGAATGCCTTGAGCGCTGTATTAGTTACGGAGGAGCTGAAAATTCAGATGCCCGTATACTATGTCAGCAAAATTCTACATGGAGCTGAGTTGAATTATTCAACTATTGAGAGGTTTTCTTTAGCTTTGGTAATGGCTTCAAGAAAGTTACGTCCTTACTTTCAGGCTCATCAAATCGAAGTGCTAACAAATCAGCCCTTGAGAAATATATTTTATAATCCCAAGGCTAGTGGGAGACTGATCAAATGGGCTATAGAACTGGGAGAATTCAACATCAAATACAAGCCACGAACGGCAATAAAAGCCCAGACATTGGCTGACTTCGTGGTGAAATGTACCATACCCGATCAAGAAGTCGGGGGGAAGAAGATACCATACCTCAAGATAAGGAAGTTGATAAGGAGAAGGAATATTGGGTCATCTATTTTGATGGAGCATCAAAAACAAATTCAAGTGGAGCAGGTTTGGTTTTACAAAGCCCTGATGGGTTCTTGATTGAGTATGCCATGAAGTTAGACTTCCCGACCACAAACAATGAGGCAGAATATGAAGCTCTAATAGCTGGTCTTGGCTTAGCAGAGACACTTAGAGTCAAGAACTTAAGAGTCTGTGGAGACTCGAAGCTGGTCATATCCCAGGTAAAGGGAGAGTTTGAGGCAAGGAATGATACGATGGCTAAGTATGTCCGCCTAGTAAGGGCTGTGATGACCCAATTCGATGAATGCCATGTTGAGCACATTCCGAGGGAGGAAAATGCTAAGGCAGATGCACTATCAAAGTTTGCTTCATCTGAGATAGAGGAAAGTTCAGGAGGCATATACTTCCGCGTTCTGAAGACACGGAGCATTGATGTTAAGCTTGTAGCTCCTATAGGTCTGGGGACGTCATGGATAGATCCCATTAAGACTCACATTCAAACCGAATGGTTGCCTAACGATGTTACTGAAGCACGGAAGTTGGTTGTTCGAGCACTAAGATACTCTTTGACAGATGGGATTTTGTATAAAAGATCTTTTGTGGTTCCTTACTTAAGGTGTCTCAGGCCCGATGAGGCACGCTTGGCTCTCGAAGAAGTGCATGAAGGCATATGTGGGCAATACTTGGGGGGCAGAGCGCTAGCTCATAAGATAACTCGTTTAGGCTTCTATTGGCCAGAAATGATGGCTGATTCCAAGGAGTATGTGAAGAAGTGTGACCATTGTCAGAAGCATGCACCTGTAGTTAGACAACCCCCCGAGATGCTGTCCTCCATCAACTCACCTATCCCCTTTGCTATGTGGGGAATGGATATACTTGGGCCTTTCCCCATGGCCACGGCACAAAGGAAGTTCCTGATTGTAGCCATTGATTATTTTACTAAGTGGATTGAAGCCAAACCCTTGGCCAAAATCACAACTAAGCAGGTTGCACAATTCCTATAGGAAAATATCACGTGTCAGTATGGAATTCCCCGCATCCTAGTCACTGACAATGGAACACAGTTCAACAATGAGGAATTCAAGAAGTATTGTGAGGAGAATGAAATTGAATTATGATTCACCTCTGTGGCTCATCCGCAAGCCAATGGGCAAGCGGAAGTGGCAAATCGGATAATCCTGGATGGACTAAAGAAGAGGATCGAGAAGTCGAGGAATAATTGGGTGGATGAGATACTCCCAATACTATGGGCCTATAGGACTACCTGTAGAGTAACGACTGGAGCAACTCCCTTCATGTTAGCATATGGGGCAGAAGCAGTTGTTCCTGTAGAAATATCACATTTCTCCCCTAGGATTCAAGCTTTCAATGATGAGGAAAATGAGGAAGGGCAAAGGTTAGCCCTGGATCTAATTGATGAAGTATGAGATGAGGCACATGCGAAGATAGTGGAATATCAGAAAAAGGCTTCGTTCTATTATAATTTAAGGGTGAAAGAAAGGTTCTTCAAATAAGGTGACTTAGTCTTGAGGAAGTTGGAAGCTTCTGGTGTAGGGCAGAAAGGGAAACTTGCCCCAAATTGGGAAGGGCCGTACAAGGTTAAGAGCGTTCAGGGTAGAGGAACCTACAAGCTGGAGACAATGGATGGTTTTGAAGTCCTGAGAACTTGGCATGCCCAAAATCTGAAGGTTTACTATGTGTAAAACAGTTAAATCTCGATTCTCACTTGTCGGAATGACGAGTAGGTTTAAAATCACCTTGAAGCTTTGTTTGCTTAGGATCTTTATATATTCGATATAGGATATGTTTAGTTTTATCAGGGTTGAACCCATCTCATGTAAGGTATCGAGAATACCAAGTTATAATAAAAAGTGTTCAGCTTAATCTAGCCTATTAGATTGATACATTGTGAAGGATAAAACCAAGTTATAAACTTGAGTATGAAAACTCGGAAAAAACACGATAATACTTGGACAATACAAGTGAAAATAGCAAAAGTCAATTACAAAGTTTGATATTGTCTAAAAAGAAAAATACATAATAATGCAAAGAACTTAGGCCTTAGAAGGCTCAGCTTCTCCAGAAGCACTATCTGAAGTTTCCTCGGACGTCTCTTCAGTCGGTCCCTCAGAAGTCTCTTCAGAAGTCTCCACAGAGGTTTCCTCGGAACTACCCTCGGACGCTTTGGATGCCTCAGGGGACGCTGGTTTTGGAGGCTCTTCTACCCTGGCCTTCTTTATAATAGTCTCGGTCTCCTCCTCAGAAGAAGATTCCTCCTCTTCAGAGCTGGATTCAGGCTCCTTCCTTTTTTGGCCTTGGCCCTGGCTTCCTAATGGCACTCTAATCGGGGACACTGAAGGGCCATCCTTAATCAGATCGGCAAGCTTATCTATAACGCCCCCAAGTGTTGGGACTTGCACAGGGCAAGGGAAGGAAGATTGTTCAAGGACCTCAGGAAAATCTTCCTGGATAGCCTCCACAGCAGCGTCCCAGCCTTCCTTGTAGCTGACTGGATGAAGGAGGGCATCGTGCTCCACCATTAAGTCCTTGAATTCTAGAGTATCCATCCAGTCATCAAATGCCTTGTCCTTCTGGGCCTTGAGAATAACAATCTCAGCCCGGGCCGTTTCAAGGTCGGAAGTTGAGGAGGCAAGTTGGGCTTGAAGAGCCTCTATCCTCTGGTTGGCCTTCTCCAGCTTCTTGTTAGCGTCTTCTAGGCCAACTTTCCAAGCCTTGGCTTGGTGAATTGCCCCTTAAAAATGGACGTTCGCCTACAAGAGACAAAGGAAAAGTGGGAAACAAGAAAAATTACGACAGAAAGCTATGAATGCCAAAAGAAAAAGATGTATCATCGCCAAAGCCTGAGCTCCGAAAAGCTCGTTAGCCTCCAAGTCCTATTGAAGGACAAGGTTAAGATAGTCTACAGGGGAAATAAAATGCATAGACCATTCCTTGGTAAGTGTTGTGTTGCCAACAATCGAATCATTTACCCGGATTCCCCAGGCAGGTTGGAAGAAAGCCCCTGGTTTCTGTTTTGTACGTAAGGTTGGTTGGGGCCCTCCTCGTCTCCTTCATTTGCCTGGAGAAGGAATTCTGGGAAGTGATCCCTAAGGCGCGGGTCCTTGAAGACCTTCCCGGCGCATTTCATCCTGGTCGTTTCCAGGTCTTTATGCTTTATAGCCTCTTCGATCTTCTCAGCAACTGCAACGAATAAGATAAGTGAATTGAGAAATTAGCAAAGTAAAAAGTGGGAGAAATGAAGACAACTAGAGAAGGAAGGAAACATACTTTTTTTAGGAATGGGAGAAAGGCCGCGTTCCACAAGAACGGTCTCCCTGATAAGATCCCAAGAGTGGGAAGTCCCATTATCTTGAGTAAGGAGGTTGAAGGCTCTGGTCTCCTCCTCAGATAAAACTATATCATTCGGGCTCCCATCCACAGCTAGCCCAAAAGACGAACAAAAGAGGGTACCCCAATCGCCGCCCTCCCAAAGGACGTACAGAAAATCCTTCTTCCACCCCAAGTTATTGTCGGGGATGGACTTCATATTCACTATGTGGGGAACAGTGGGGCATTGCTTCAAAGAAAACCACCCCGGATTCTTGTCGGGGTTGTTCTTGAACTGAAAGATCTTTCTGAACACAGCAACCGAGGTAGGGAGTTGTGCTTGGCGTATTGCGACAAGTAGCAAAGAATCAACCTCCAAGAGTTTGGAGGGAGTTGGCAAGGGATGATGCCCACATCAGCCAGTAGAACAAGGATAAATAGGTGAAAGGCGAGTCTGATACCTGCCCTTAGAGTGTCCCTGTAGACGCATAGAGCGTCTTTCTTCCATTGACAGGCCCTGTCGACCGGACCCGCAAGAACCAGCTTGAAGGATTCCTTGATTTTGAAACAAGTACTCAACTTGTCCAGCTCCTTTGGATCCCGAAAGACACTGATGTGGTTGTGTGCGTCCAGATGCGCGTTAGACGGGTACTCATCCCCTCGGGTGTTGATCATATCAATGAAGGAAGTGTACCTTGATCAACTGGGGAACTCATTGGACTTTTTGGCCATGTTCATCTTGGCCAAATGAGTCATTCTCTTATCAGCCATCTGAAAAAAGGGTGCAAAAGAAGACAATTTTAAACACAAGCTATGCAAAAATGAGTAAAAGAAAAGAAGAGAGAAAGGTATTTTACCTGAAGTAACGCTGCAAAAAGGGGCTGGCTTGCTAAGTGAAGGTTTTGGAGCTCAAAAACTCCGACCTACAATTATTTCTCTGAGATCTTTAGGAGAAGAAAAGAAGAAGGGAATTCAGAAATGAGAAAGTGAGAAATGAGTGACCCTAATTACTCCTTTATATAGGCGGAAAAGGGAAGATGAAAAGGCAGAAAAGCCCATTAAGCTGAAGGCCCAAAGAAAAAGCCCAAATTCTGGAATGTTCCAGAATATCTTTAGAGTTATTAAGTTCTAGAACCTTCCAGAATATCTTTAATAATTCTTAAGGCCCAAATCCAAAAAGGATGTGGAATATTGAAGTCCCAAATCAAAAAAGGATTTGGAAAAGTAAAGACCCAAACAAGGCCCAATCCAAGTTGGATTAGGAAAAGCTCAATAAAGACCAAGATTGAGGTCTAATTTGAGGTCGTAAATCCTATTCGAATTCTTTCGAACAGGCGCCCAAAAAATACGCGTTAAAAAGAACAGGATGGAGGTCGAAGTTGAAGTCGTGGATCCAGTTCGAATTCTTTCGAACAAAAGCCTGAAAAGCACTTATCAATAAGACCAGGATTAAGGTCAAAATCCTGGTCATGAATCAAGCACGAAATTTTTCCAGAAGGAGGACCAAGATCCAGGTCGTAGGTTCGACTAGGATCCAGGTCGAAATCCTGGTCGTGATTCCTAGTTGAAACCTTTCGAACAGGAATCAAACAAGGTCGGAAATTTTGACCAAAATCCAGGTCGTAGGTTCGACTAGGATCCAGGTCGAAACCCTGGTCGTGATTCCTAGTTGAAACCTTGCGAACAGGAGTCAAATAAGGATGGAAATTTCAACCGAAATCCAGGTGGAAGGTTCGACTAGGATTCTGGTCGAAATCCAGGTCGTGGAACCTAGTCGAAATCCTTCGACCATGAATCAAATAGGGACAGAAATTTTGACCAAAATCCAGGTCGAAGGTTCGACTAGGATCCTGGTCGAAATCCAGGTCGTGGAACCTAGTCGAAATCCTTCGACTAGGATTAAAAGGCTGGCCCAAAATTCGACTAGGATCCAGGTCAAAATTTCGACTAGGATCCTGGTCGAAAAAGGGCTGAAAGTTAGAAAATGTTTTTGAAAAATTGCAGAAAATTTGGAAAATCTCGGAAATAAAGGGAAAATTCCTAAAAGATACCAGAAAGTTCCTAAAAAGAGGGAAAAAGGTAAGAAAATAATAGGGAAGTTTTTAAAACAACCCTGAAGCGGCGTATGATACTCTGTAAGGGAATGAGTGAACTTAAATTTTGCGAGATCTTATACGGTTTCCCAAAAGTTGGGGGACAAATGATAGGGAATAAATAAATCCTGATTACGTAATTAAATATTACATTAATTACACATGATTTGGGCTACAAGGCCCAATAAGAAGATGTATGACATTCAGACCAAAAAGGTTAACACATTGATCAGGCCCGATGGACCAGATCAGGCCTGATGGAACAAAGAAGGCCCAAAACCCTGAATATTAATTAATTTTGTAATTAATTAATAAGGGAAAAATCAGATATTAAGAAGAGTCCCAATAAGGACATAAATCCTTGTAGATTAGCCTCCAAGGGACCTAGAAGAATAAGGAATCAGTTTCCTACCACTTAGGACTCCAAAGTCCATTCTAATTCTGAGACTTGACTACCAAGTCTCCTATACCAAGTCCAATTCAAGGACTCCCAATATCTATATAAGGGGCCTCACCCCACAAATCAGAACTACATTTTTTGACTTAATCATTGGCAATCAGCAAGATACGTAGGCATCTTGTTAAGGCAGATTGAGTCACGAAACATAAGAGCAGTCAAATCGAGCCACGAAGCTCACGTTCCTTAATAGTAAACACAACAATTATATACCTTAGTTTTTAATCTATAGCAGAGATGAAGTGGTATTAGTACGGTGGTATTCCGAATCTAACGCGTTCGTGATACTAAGGTTGACGCGTTTATTAAAAGGTTATAGAACGCCAACGAGCAAAAGTGTAACCAGTATAATATTAGGTACTGAAGATAGTAACAATTACGAACTACAAAAGAGTGGGTTGAGAAGCAAAAGCTATAATTCTAGAAGCTATGATGAGAGTCTGTGCAATAGACTTGAAAGAAATTGGAAAGATCACTTAACGCGGATTGAGTTTTATTACGATAATAGATCGTATGTCAGTATCGAGATGTCGCCTTATGAGATCCTTGAGGGAAGACAATGTCGATCTCCATTATGTTAGGATGAAGTAGTGGAGCACAAGATGCTCGAACCAGCATTGGTCAAAAGGGCCAAGGATATAATAGATCTAATCAGAGGATGACTGGTAGTAACCCAAGATGGACATAAGAAGTATGCTGATTTGACACGAAAGGACAAAGAGTATGAAGTAGGGGACCTATTGTTGTAAAAGGTATCCCCTTGGAAAACCTTGGAAAGGATTTTTGAGATTCGGAATGAAAGGAAAGCTAAGTCCACGATTTGTTGGTCCCCTGGATATATTAAGATGGATTGGGAAGTTATCAAATGAACTAGCCCTACCCCCGAACCTGCAACAAGCTCGCATTAAGTTCCAAGTATTAATGTTAAGGAAGTTGATCCAAAGGCGAGACACATAGGGGAACCTGCGACCAGACTTAACCTATGTGGAGCAACCAGTGAGGGTTATGAATCAAAAAGTAACAAATGCGTAGGAACATGGTAATCAAACTAGTTAGAGTTTGGTGGTAGAACTACCATGTGGGAAAATTGACTTGGGAGTTAGAAAGTGCAATGCTAGAAAAGTATCCCCAACTATTTTTTATCTGATTCCGGGACGGAATCCTTTTAAGGAGGGGAGACTGTAATAACCCCAATTTTTGGAAATTTTTGAAACCCTGATGAATAGTAACTTTTGTTGACTATGCTGATTAAGGAAAATTATTAGACCACGCTATATAGAAGTACTGTTATAAAAATTCTAAGATCGTATTAGTATGCCATAAAGTAAATGAGTGTGTGTAAATTTCGTTAGAATTCGAATCCGGATACTTTGATTTTTCCCGAAAATCCACCAGATACCGAAAGAATTGAGTATAAGGTAACATGATTAAAAAGATTTTAATTCAAGGATTTTAATTCAAGGATTATAAGAGAGGATCATAAAAGGAATATAAAATATTGAGAAAGGTTTAAGGGAACCCAAGTAATAAGATCCCGGATATGATCCCTCAAACGACGAACGAAAACGAAAGTTAAGCGAACCGTATAACAGATAAGCGGTCATTAGCCAAGTAATTAAGCACTAATCAAGGAATTAGCACAAGATGATATCATCAAGCCTTAGGGAATTGACATGTGGCAAGTTGATGACATAAGGAAGGTGATGTAAGCATGGTTAATAGATATTTGTGCAAGTTGACAAGTAACCAAGCTAAACACCACACAAATCACCAAGACAAATCAAAGAAGCATTCTCCTTCATTCTTCTTCTCTTGCTCACGGTTTTTCTTCAAAAAAGCAAGGAGAAATTTCTAAAGTTCATCATCAAAGCAAGCATAAATTCCTAGGTTAGTTTGGTTGGATTTTATTATTATAAACTTAGTTATACCATGAATCTAAGCTCTTGATTTCAAGGATTTCATGGCTAATCAATTCTCTAAAGTTTTGAGTGAATAGTGATTTCAAAACTTTAACTTTGTGTTCTTGAATTCTTTTACAAGATCAAGTTTATAGGAGGTTAGATCAAGGCTCCCTAAGGCTTCCTAGCAACTTATCACCCACCAAGGAAGGTATAAAATTCAAACCCTAGCCTTTACTTTATTTGATTAGTAAGTTTAATGGTTGGTTTTTTTGAATGAGAAGCATGGATTATGATTATTAGTAGTTTGGTTTGATTTGGAAGTGATTTGGTAATTGAATCTTGGTTTTGGTTAATGAATCTTGATTATAGTTCATAGGTCTTGTTTGTGGTTGAATGAGTTGGAAAACTTGGGATTAGGGACAGACTTTTCCTTGATCTAAGTTGTGTTTGATTTATTGTTGATGGTTGGGTGGTTGTAGTGAATTGGTAAGGAATTGGAGTAGTATAATTATTGGTAATCGCGTAAACATAGCCGTCGTAATGCCCATTTTCATTCAACTGCTTATACTTAGTGTTCGGGACAGAAAGCTCACTGAACAATCTGTAACTTTGCCATGTTTAGCTAGATCGTGTCATAAGCTTCATTTCGGTATGCGGTTCGCTTAGATCCGATGTACAATTTAGGGGAAACGACTGTTTTAAGTAACGGCGTTTCGCGAGCGAACCATTACCCCTCGCTTAACTTTGAAACCTTGTTTAAGGCCCTTAAAAGACTAATTGGATTACGAAACAATTATGTAGGATTAATTGGTCAGTTGGTAGAGTATTCGCGAAGGAGTCTCCTTAAGATTCGTAACGGTTAATTTATTAAAATTAATGGAGCAAAGGGTACGCGCGCGAATAACGCAAATCGTCGAGAGTATAAGCGACCGTTAGGGTATGAGTGAGTTTTGACTAGTTTCTTAAGCGACCATGGTCTAATTCCGGCTTATGTTGTTGTTCATAGGTTACCGGACCCACTCTAAGCTTAAGTCTATCCCGAAACGCTCAGGCAAGTTTTCTACCCATTATACTGTTGTTGTGATGTAATATATTGATACATTATCTTGAGATAAGTGCAGCGTTATTATTAGCAAAGTCTTGCGATATATTGGAGCATGTTGTTATGATATAAATATGCATGCCTGTTTCGTAATCTTGATATCTCATTGTTGATTCAATTGTTTATAAACTGCATAACACCTATATTAGAGATAGGCATTATTTGCGTATACCCTTAGTATAGGGGACCCATAGTTGAACATATTCCTAAAACTGGGAGGCGAGGTTCCCGAATATATATTATATAGTTTTCTATAACTATTAATCGAATAAGGTATATTCGATAGTTTTGAATAATAATCAAACTTATTTTTGATTATTCAAATAAAGATCGTACTTTCGTATAAGTATATCTTTTGTAATTTATTATTCGTTTCAAGTATGAGTTTTAAAACTTCTACCTCAATTATTTTTATAAATATTATCCTTTATGGGAATATTATTTAAATAATAATATTCGGGTATTTTCTAATATATCGAGACTGATTTATTTTATTAAATCATCATTACTCTAAACATTCTTTAAAATGTTTTCGAGTCTTCAAACTGATTTTAAAAGTTAGAGCGGATCCCAAAACTCGTTTTCAAATTTAAGATCTCCCTTTCGAAGGGGACTTGAATACTCGCTCAAAAATCTAAGGGATCCGGCTCTGTGGTGTATTTTATATTCAGAACGAGGTTGTTGTTTTGAGAAAATAATTTGATTACTTGCCCAATGTTCGGGAAGTAAGTCCATCTAATTGAGTCGGCATAAACGACAGGCCGGGGTACGGTCTATGAAGGAGTAAGAGGCTGGGTGACAGTCCATCCACGCGTGAGTGGCCGTGTAACGTCTAGCGCTGAGGTCCTAATGCGGCCAGGGTGATGACCGGCAAGGAATTCATCCATCTACATTAGAAAAGGTTACTTAATGGGTATCTTTGCCTGATTAGCAAGATATCGGGTTTATGCCAAAGTTTTCTTCTTTCCAAATTCATTGGGTATTATAACTCTGTTTATACTTTTCATAATAGAGGGTTTCAAGGAATGTATGAGATATATATATATAGGTGTGTATATATATCGGGAATTAATGAAGTATCTAGTAACTTCATTTCTTTAAATGATATTTCAAAGATTGAATCCATTCAAGTCTTATCTTGTAGTCTCATCTATGTGATGAACTTTTGAAACTGATTATTCCTTAAAGGGTGGTAGTTCAAGTAGTATTCGAAATAGATATAAGTATATCAGAGTATCTTGTAACTTCATCTTTTCAACTTATATCTAGTAAATAATTATATTATGCATGACAAAGATTTTCAGAAAAAATGTGGAGACAAGGTTAGATATATGAGATCACCTTGCAGTGATATTTTTATACAGTTATAAACTGGAACTCTGTGTATATTATGCATGGAAGAGGACTTTCAAGATTTTGAAAAGTATATATACATATATACTGAATATTTTTTGACTTGGTCGCGTTAAGATATCAAACTTGGTTCATTTCTGCTTGACCAAGACTTTTATGAGTACTATGAAGATGTAAATGTTATTTCAGGTGGGCTTGTTGCTCACCCTTGTTTTATTCTTTCATCACACAACAACAGCTAGACAAGATGAACAGGACCAAGCTCCCAATTCGCGAGCGGATAGGAAATGTTCCGCAGTTTTCTATAGGCGTTGATGCCGCTGTAGCTGAGGTAGGAACTACCAATAGTCTAGGTTTTCAACTGTTGATGTACCAGACTTATGTATATTTATGAACTATAATAATGGCAAAGAAAATGTATATTTATTCAGAAACCCTTTTAAGGTGTAATGGTTTATAATTGTGGAATAAAATGACTTGTGTTATTTTTGGTATTCATCTCTGAGACTATAACTTGTGATGTGTGTGTGTATTATGGGGTCCAAGTACGCAGTAGTTGGTTATTTATTAAGATTGAGTGTTATTAAGGGAAATAGGAACTCGTGACAACCCGGATCCCCGACCCCGGATTTGGGGGTGTTACATTCTGTAACTTTCTAAGTTTCCTATTTAGATAGAAAACTAGAGATGTTAGATATATTTGTGATGTCATGCCTAATCTGATTTGTTTAGTTTTAGAACTTACTATCAGAACTTAACTGGAAATCAGAACTTAATGAAGACAGGAAGTTATCAAAACCTAAGCCATCAGGACTTACATCAGAACTTAAGTGTGGATACACTTCAGGGATGAAAAGCGACTGATTTATAGGAGATGATCTGGATTAAACAAAAGAAGATATGCTTAGAGAGTTGTACAGCTAAAGGACTACAGTAGATAATCTTTGATTGATGTATTTTAGGAAACAGAACATATCATATCAATTAGGAGATATCTTGTAATTGTGTAGTATATAAACACAGATTAGGGTTTACACTATATGTGTTATCATTCACGAGAATATTATTCATTGTAACCCTAGCAGCTCTTAGTGATATCATACATCACTGAGAGAGTAGATTAAACCTACTGTAATAGAGTTTAATATATTGAATAAACTTGTTTTCTGTTACATACTTGTGTTTATAATCGATTTGATTGTAGATACTATATTCAACCCCCTTCTATAGTATCATTGAGGCCTAATAAGTGGTATCATAGTCAATTTGTTAAGCTTACAAACAGTTAAGATCCAAACAAACAATCAATCATGTCTGATCAATCAAAAACACAAGACCCTCAAGAATCTGCAAAGGTTCAACCCATTCACAACACCAGTAGATATGAAACCATCAGGGTTCCTATGCTCAGGGTGTCTGAGTACCCTGTATGGAGTGTGAAGATGGCCATGTTTCTGGAAGCTACAGATCCAGAATATTTAGATAGAATTTATGATGGTCCACACAAGCCCACAAAGCTTTCTGTTGCAGTTGAATGAGCCACATAAGATGATTCCCAAAGAAAAGAGAGAACTCACCACTGAAGACATCTCTTCACTAGGCAAGGATGCAAAAGTAAGACACTTGCTTCATAGTGCACTTGACAATGTCATGTCAAACAGGGTGATTGGATGCAAGACTGCAAAAGAAATCTGGGATGCATTGGAAGTGAGATGTCAAGGAACCAATGCCATCAAAAAGAATAGGAAGACAATACTCACACAGGAGTATGAGCACTTTGACTCAAAATCTGATGAGTCGCTAATTGATACATATGACAGATTTACAAAGCTATTGAATGATATGTCACTAGTGGATAAGGAATATGATCCAGAAGATTCAAATCTGAAATTCCTACTAGCTCTTCCTGAAAAGTGGAATTTGAAAGCTACTACAATAAGAGACAACTATGAACTTGCTGATATGTCTCTTGATGAAATCTATGGGATGCTCAAGACTCATGAAATTGAGATGGAGCAAAGAAAGAAGAGGCATGGAGGGAAGTCTAAGATATTTGATTTAGAGACTGAAGAAAAGACAATTGTCTCTAGGAAGGCAAAAGGAAAGGCTCTCATCATACAGTCTGATTCGGAGTCATCAGATTCTGATGATGATGATTCAGAACCTGAAAATTTATCTGAAGTGGATGTTGATGCAGAGATGATGCAACTGTGTGCTTTTATGGTGAAGGGTATCACAAAGATAGCCTACAAGAAATTCAGAAAGGGTAAGATTTTTTCCAGGATAGGTGGAAGTTCTGACAAGAAAGGGTTCAGAAAGACTGAAGGCAAAGGAGGAAAGTCTGACAGAGGAGACAACTCAAATGTCAAATGCTACAATTGTGGTGAATGAGGCCACATCTCTCCTGATTGCAAGAAAGGAAAAGGTGATAAAGGCCGGGAACTTATCACAAAGAAGAAAAACTAGGCAGACACTTCAGAATCTGAAGAAGAGGTGAACTATGCCTTAATGGCAAATACTGATAGCAGTTCTGCTGCCGCTGAACTAAAGATACCTCTATCAACTCTTGCTTTTGATATAGAAGATATTACTGAGTTGAGATTATTTCTGAAAAACATTTATATTAGCTATAGAGATCAGACTTTAGAGAATGAAAGATTAAAATCTGAAAATCTAAAGTACAAAAACAGAAATAGCTATCTTGAAGAAGAGTTAGTCAAGATGAACACTATTCAGATAGAGAGAGATAATGTTGTGTATGTTAAGAATAAATTGCTTAAACAGAATAATTATCTAAAAACTGAATTAGAAAAAGAAAGAGAAATCATCAGGACTTGGACTAACTCAGGCAGAACAACTCAGAATATTCTAAGTAGTGGAAACTGGAAAGAGGGGTTAGGTTATAAAGATGGTAAAAGTGAGAAAGGGACTTTGCCAAGTAAGCCAATTGCTATCAAACAGACTGAAAAGCCAAAGGTAAATCCTGTTAAATTTGTTGCAAAAACTGTTGTGTCTGATTCTGAAGAGATGAAAGACTCTAAAACAGAAGTCAAAGAAAAGTCAACTTCTGACAAATTAAAATAGGATAAACCAGCTTTGGTAAACATTGGCTTAATGACAAAGAAGCATCTTAAGTATAAGCTGAAAGAGATTAAAAATGTGAACAAGGTAAAGGAAGCTAGGAAAAATAGGAATGGAAAGGAAGGTGTAAAAAAAGTAATAATTATATGCCTGTTCCTAATGCTCCTAGAAAAAAATGCTATAATTGTGGAAACTCTAACCATCTTGCTTCTTTTTGTAGGAAAAATAAAGATATAAACTCTTTACCTCCTAGATCAGGAATTGATAGGGAATAAATAAATCATGATTACATAGTTAATGTTGCATTAATTACACATGATTTGAGCTACAAGGCCCAATAAGAAGATGAATGACATTCAGACCAAAAAGGTTAACACATTGATCAGGCCTGATGGACCAAATCAGGCCTGATGGAACAAAGAAGGCCCAAAACCCTGAATTTTAATTAATTTCGTAATTAATTAATAAGGGAGAAAAACAGCTATTAAGATGAGTCCCAGTGGGGATATAAATCCTTGTAGATTGGCCTCCAAGGAACCTCATGGGATAAGGAATCAGCTTCCTACTTCCTAGGACTCCAAAGTCCATTCTAATTCAGAGACTTGCCCACCAAGTCTCCTAACCCAAGTCCAATTCAAGGACTTCCAACATCTATATAAGGGGTCTCACCCCCACCAATCAGAACTACATTTTTTGGCTTGATTCTCTAATTCACATAGATACGTAGGCATCTCGTAAAGGCAGAGTTAAGTCACGAAACACGAGGGAAGCCATTAAAGGCCTTGAGGTCCCGAACCTTAGCAATAAACACAGCAATTAATATACTCTAGTTTTTTATCCATAACATTTGGCACCGTCTGTGGGAAAGCACAACAATAACCATGGCGAAAACATGGAGTGGCAACAGTACCCATGGAAGTACACCAGCTGCGACAACCAAAGCGATTTCGTCAACAGTGGAAATACCTCTGCATTCAACCTATGCCGTCACCCAAGGAGGAGCCCAGGTAGGGGCAACTGAACCTCAACCTCAAGGGACGATTCCCCCGGCTCCTCAAGGTACGAATCCCCAACTTCAACAGCTACATACACTTGTGAATTCCCGACCCGTTGGGTATGAATATTCAACTATTGTGACTACTAACCCCCCGTATGGGATGCCCCTTTACCCCGAGGTCAGAGGAAGTGGACATGCGGGACGAAGTGAAGCACGAAGGCAAACACCCCCTACATCCACGGTTTGGCCCCTATCCCGGAAGATCAGGAATTTTCTGGTCCTTATACTCTGAGAGATTCTGAATCTTCGGATGATGAAGTGGCCCCAAGAAGGAGACGTGCTGGAAAAGAACCGATGCCTGATGCTAACCAACGTCCGAGCACCCGAGGGACGAATCCCCATGGAAGTGCAGGAGAGAATCAGGGCTCACGAGGCTGAGATTCAAAGGCTGAAGTGTGACTTGGAAGCGCACCAGGCTCCCAGACTCCCATTACCACCTAGGGGGAGAAATCATCCTCCAATCATAGACCTTGATGGTCCACCACAAAGAAGGGATGTAGCCCTAAGAGCTGATCCAAGCAATCTTCTTCCCCTTGGAGATCCTGATGATCCCACTCCACCATTAACTGAAGAGATAATGAATGCCCACATCTCAAGGAAGTTCAAGATGCCCACTATCAAAGCTTATGATGGAGCGGGAGATCCCTCTAATCACGTTAGAACCTTCTCCAATGCACTATTGTTGTAGCATGTGAATGACGCTATTAAGTGTCGTGCCTTTCCTCAAACCCTGTCAAGGTATGGCTCAAAGATGGTATAGTCGTTTGCCCCCAAACTCTATTAGGTCCTTCAGAGAATTAAGTCAGGCTTTTATTAAGCAGTTCATCAGCGGGAGAGTGCATGAGAAAAGTTCAGCATCCCTCATGAACATTATGCATGGAGCGAAGGAATCCTTGAGATACTACATGAATCATTTTACAAAGGAAGCTTTAAAAGTCCCGGACCTTGATGACAAGGTAGCCATGATAGCACTGCAATAGGGAACTAGGGATGAGTTCTTCAAGATGTCCTTGGCCAAGCGCCCCCCTGAAAGCATGTTACAGCTCCAAGATAGAGCTGGGAAGTACATCAAGGTGGAAGAGAGCATAAGGAAGACTATAGTAAGTAACGAGCCCACTGGAGGCAAGAAACGGAAAATCGATCTGGAATATATTGCAAAGGACAAGTATCCTAAAACTGAGCAAAATAATGACTCAGCCCCGAAGAAGGGAGGACCTGGATAAAAGTTCACTGAGTATACTAAGCTGAATGCTCCAAGAAGCCAGATTTTGATGGAAATCGAGAAAGATCAGGATATTCGTTGGCCTAAGCCCTTGAAGGCAGATCCTACCAAGCAAGATAAGAGAAAGTATTGTAGATTCCAAAAGGATATTGGTCATGGCACCGATGAGTGTAGACAATTGAAAGATGAAATTGAATTCCTCATTAGAAAAGGAAGATTGAACAAGTACACTGGAGATGGGGGAGATAGGAGCAATAACGTGAGAAAGAACTTTGATGATCGAAGAAGAGATCAAGATGCTCAAGGGCGTAATCCCCAACCTAGGGGATCGATGATAAATGCAATCTTCGGGGGACCGCGACCCCGAGGGCCTGTGATAAACACAATTTTTGGAGGGCCAACCGCTGCTGGATTATCCAAGAACTCCAGGAAAGCATATATTCGAGAAGTTATGCATATTGTTGGAGAAACCACGAAGAGGGCCAGGACAAGAATAACAATGGCTTTCGATGATTCTGATCTGGAGGGTGTGAAATTTCCCCATGACAACCCGTTGGTCATAACCCCAATAATAGGGAACAACCCGGTGAAGAGGGTCATCGTAGATAACGGTGCCTCAGTCGACATCTTACTCCATGATACCTTTTTAAGGATGGGTTAAAATGATTCCCAATTGACCCCAACCGATATGCTGATATATGGATTTGCGGGAGTAGAGTGCCCCGTGGAAGGAATAATCAAGTTACCAACAACCATAGGCCAGGAACCGAGGCAAGCAACACAGATGTTGGACTTCATGGTGGTGAAGGATAGTTCAACTTATAACGCTATCATGGGAAGGACAGGGATACATGCCTTCAAGGCCGTCCCTTCTTCCTACCATTCAGACATGAAATTTCCTTCCCGGAATGGGATTGGAGAAGAGAGAGGAGATCAAAAAATGGCAAGGAGTTGTTACGTAGCCTCTTTAAGGGCAGATGGAGTTGGGGGGCAAGTTCTGCCTATTGAAGATCTGGATATCCGAGAGAATGATGAGAAACGAGGGAAGCCAGCAGAAGATTTGATTACGATTCCTTTGGCTCCCAAGGATCCTGAGAAAGTGACTTTCATTGGAGCAATACTAGAATTATCCCTTAGAGGGAAGTTAGTGAAGTTTTTGCAAGAAAATAGTGATGTGTTCGCATGGTCTGCAGTTGATATGCCAGGAATAGACCCGGAACTAATCACTCACAAGCTGAATATGGATCCAAGTCGAAAAAATAGTGAAGCAAAAGAAAAGAAGCTTTGCTCCGGAGAGGCAAGAAGCTATTAAACAAGAAGTAGAGAAGCTCTTAGAGGCTGGTTTCATTGAATAGATTCAATTTCCGAAATGGTTATCAAACCCTGTAATGGTAAAGAAGACCAATGGAAAATGGAGGATGTGTGTGGACTTTACTGATTTGAATGACGCATGCCCTAAGGACTGTTTCCCGTTGCCAAGGATAGACACTTTGATAGATGCCACTAGTTGGACATGAGATGTAAGTTTCATGGATGGATTTAGTGAATACAATCAGATCAAGATGCACAAGGACGACATCCCAAAGGTATCATTCATCACTGACTTTGGTGTTTATTGTTATCTTGTTATGGAATTTGGTCTCAAGAATGCAGGAGCCACCTATCAAAGGTTGGTAAATAAAATCTTTAAAGATCTTATTGGCAAGACCATGGAAGTTTATATTGAAGACATGTTAGTCAAGAGTCTAGTAAAGACTGACCATATAACCCATTTGAGGGAAGCTTTTGAGGTCCTGAGATACCATAAGATGATGTTAAATCCTGCGAAGTAGTGCTTTCGGAGTAGGGTCTGGAAAGTTTTTTGGATTGATGGTCTCCATGAGAGGAATCGAGGCCAATCCTGATAAAATAAAGGCAATCCTGGACATGGAACCACCAAAAACTATCAAAGATGTTCAAAAGCTCACAGGAAGGGTTGCTGCGCTAGGACGATTCATCTCCAAGTCTGGGGACAAGTGCTTGCCATTCTTCAAGTCCTTAGAAAAAAGGTAAAAGATTTTGTATGGAGTGAGGAAAGCCAGAAGGCATTCGAAGAATTAAAGAAATATATGGCTCAGGCCCCGTTGTTGGCCAATCCAGCTTTGAATGAAGTCTTATACTTGTACTTGGCCGTTTCAGAAAGTGCCTTGAGTGCTGTGTTGGTTAAAGAGGAATTGAAAATCCAGAAACCCGTATATTATGTTAGCAAAATTCTGCATGGAGCTGAGTTGAATTATTCAACCATTGAGAAATTTGCACTAGCCTTGGTAATGGCTTCAAGAAAGTTGCGTCCCTACTTTCAGGCTCATAGGATTGAAGTACTAACCAATCAGCCCTTGTGAAATATTATTCATAGTCCCATGGCTAGTGGGAGGGTGATCAAGTGGGCAATAGAGTTGGGGGAATTCGACATCAAGTATAAGCCACGAACGGCAATAAAAGCCCAGGCATTGGCTGACTTCGTGGTGGAATGTACCATACCTAACCAAGAAGTCGGGGGCAGGAAGATAAAATACCACAAGACAAGGAAGTTGATAAGGAGGACAAAGGGAAGGATGATAAGGAGAAGGAATATTGGGTTCTCTATTTTGATAGAGCATCAAAAACAAATTCAAGTGGAGCAGGTCTAGTTTTACAAAGCCCTGATGGGTTCTTGATTGAATATGCTATGAAGTTAGACTTCCCGACCACAAACAATGAGGCAGAATATGAAGCTCTGATAGCTGGCCTCGGCCTAGCAGGGACACAGAGAGTCAAGAACTTAAAGGTCTGTGGTGACTCGAAGTTGGTCGTATCTCAGGTTAAGGGGGAGTTTGAGGCAAGGGATGATATAATGGCTAAGTATGTCCACCTAGTAAGGGCTGTGATGACCCAATTCGATGAATGCCATGTTGAACATATTTCAAGGGAGGAAAATGCTAAGGCAGATGCCTTATCAAAGTTTGCTTCATCTGAGATAGAGGAAAGTTCAGGAAGTGTATACTTCCGCATTTTGAAGACACGGAGCATTGATGTTAAGCTTGTAGCTCCTATTGGTCTGGGAACGTTATGGATAGATCCCATTAAGACCCATATTCAAACCGGTTGGTTGCCAAATGATGCTACTGAAGCACGGAAGTTGGTTGTTCGAGCACTAAGATACTCCTTGATAGACGAGATTTTGTATAAAAGATCTTATGTGGTTCCCTACTTAAGATGTCTCAGGCCCGATGAGGCACGCTTGGCTCTAGAAGAAGTACATGAAGGTATCTGTGGGAAACACTTGGGGGGCAGAGCGCTAACTCATAAGATAACCCGTTTAGGCTTCTATTGGCTAGAAATGATGGCTTATGCCAAAGAATATATGAAAAAATGTGACCACTGTCAGAAGCATGCACTAGTCGTTAGACAACCCCCCGAGATGCTGACCTCCATCAACTCACCTATCCCCTTTGCTATGTGGGGAATGGATATACTTGGACCTTTCCCCATGGCCACGGCACAAAGAAAGTTCCTGATTGTAGCCATTGATTATTTTACTAAATGGATTGAAGCCAAGCCATTGGCCAAAATCACAACTAAGCAGGTTGCACAATTCATATGGTAAAACATCATGTGCCGATATGAAATTCCTCGTATTCTGGTTACCGATAATGAAATACAGTTCAATAATGAAGAATTCAAGAAGTATTATGGAGAGAATGAGATCGAGTTACTGATTTACCTCCGTGGCTCATCCACAAGCTAATGGGCAAGTGGAAGTAGCAAATCGAATAATCCTGGATGGACTAAAGAAGAGGATTGAGAAATCCAGGAATAATTGGGTGGATGAAATACTCCCAATACTTTGGGCTTACAGAACTACTTGTAGAGTCACTACCGGAGCCACTCCCTTCATGTTGGCGTATGGGGCAGACGCAGTTGTCCCTGTAAAAATATCGCATTCATCTTCCCGAATCCAGGCTTTTAATATTGAGGAGAGTGAGGAGGGGCAAAGTTTAGCCTTGGACCTAATCAATGATGTACGAGATGAAGCACATGCGAAGATAGTGAATTATCAGAAGAAAGCTTCGTTCTATTACAACCTAAGGGTTAAGGAAAGGTTCTTCAAGCAAGGAGATTTAGTCCTTAGGAAAGTGGAAGCCTCTGGAGTAGGGCAGAAAGGAAAGCTTGCCCCAAATTGGGAAGGGCCATATAAAGTTAAGAGCGTTCAAGGAAGAGGAACCTACAAGTTAGAGACTATATATGGTTTTGAAGTCCCGAGAACTTGGCATGCACAAAACCTGAAGGTTTACTATGCGTAAATCAGTTGAGCACTGACTCGCACTTATCAAAAAGACAAGTAGGATGAAAAGCACCTTGAAGCTTTGATTGCATAGGATTTTATATTCTAATTCCAGTAGGATTCATATTGTTGATTCATTATTGTTAAGGGTCGAACCCATACTATGTAAGGATTTGAAAACCAGACTTTATATTAATAAGTTTGAAATTATTTCAACCTTTGGATATTTAAGTTGCGATAATACTTTGTGTGATCTTAGCAAAGATCATGCTTTGATCATTAAAAGAAGAAGACTTTAAAAGTTCTTCTATAAGGAGTGCTTGTTGCATAACTCAAAGGGCCAAGTTGTTCAAGTCATTGAACATTCTCTTTAAAAAGCATAATAAGTGCTGAAAAATTAAAGGGGGAAGGTATGAAGAAGAAAGCAGCATAAATAAACCCCGAAGGGTAATAAGTTCTGGATACAAATAAAGTTCAACAATAAGTTATGAATAAAATTACAAACTAGAAACACTACTCCTCCATGCGGGAGCCTTCATTCTCCTACTCCTTTTCAGCACCATCCTTTTCAGCATTTTTCGCGGGAGAAGCAGGAGGAGAGGTAGTTCTAGGATCCAGGATGCGATCATCCGGCTGAGGAAAGTTGAAGAGGGCATCCAAGCTGTCCTCCGTCTCAGCCTGCTCAGGACTTATAAAGTCCTTGGGGTCGACTAAGCCTGGATGCCTCTCAGAAACCGCCTTCACTGCCGCATCCCATCCCTGGGTAAATTGTAGGGCATAAAGACCCTCATCAGGAATCTCCATAAGATTCTTGAATTTATCAGAATCCATGTAATCATCAATGATGGTTTTCTTATCACTCCTAAGTTTCACCAACTTAGAATGAGCCTTCGACAGCTCATCCTTCTTTGTGTCTAGCTTCTTCTCCAGGACCTTAGCTCTCTCCTCCCATTTCTTCATCTCCTTTTCAAACTCATCAGAGTTACCCTTCCAAGACCTAGCCTGATGGAGGGCCGCCTGGAAGTAGGTGTTACTCTGCACAAAGAAACATGAGTTAACACAAGTTCATTAAAAAATAAGAAAGTATGAATTTAAAAAGAAAGGAGTAGTATGTTACCGCAGCTTGGGCCTGAGAACCCAGAAGCTCGATGGTCTCAATGTCACTCCCCGTAAAGATGTCAGTGAAGTCGTGGGGAGTGATGGAATGGTATGACCAATCCTTGGCATGTTTGGTGGATCCAACCACCGTATCACTTCTCCTAAAGCCCCAGTTAGGCCTAAAGGAGTGCGCCTTGAGTGGAGGATCCACATCATCCCCCAGCTCTACAACAGGGACGTGGAGCCTAAGGAAGGTGGGAGCATCAGGCTTGCCCCTGGGATCTCTGTTCAGCTTGGCCCTCTTTTGGCGGCCAGATTCCCCCTCCTTAGGCCTGTTGATGTTGTTAATGGCCTCGCAAGCTGAAAGGAAAAGAAGAAAAATATTAAACTTCTGGAGATAATAAAGTTGCAATAAAAGAAGGAGTAAAATAGATGCGCAGGTAGAGTTACCCTTATCACTGGCATGAGAAAGTCCAACTTTCTTCAACGAGAACTCCTCTAAAAGAGTCCAAGTATCTATTTTTCTGTCATCTGAAATGAGGGCTTGATAGGCCACCTCCTCCTTATCAGTTAACCTGATGCTACCAGGACTCCCATCTGACACTTTGCAAAAGGGCCTACGGAAGAGTGTGGCCCAATCACCCCCAGCCCAGGTCAGCCTAACAAACTCATCCCTCCATTTAGGGTTGTTCTCGACTATAGAGTTGCTATCAAAAATATGGGTAATTTTGGGCCGTTGACGAATTAAAACCCAGCTCGATTGACCATAAAACTGTTATAAAATTGAAAAACTTTCCTAAAGACAACTACGGAAAGAGGAAAATTGTTTCTAAGACACAGAACCATAAAACAGATAATATTCCTCCATGCATTAGGAGGGAGTTGACAAGGGTTGATTTTTACAGTCTGCGAGTAAATGAGGAATAAATTCGTGAAATGGGAACCTAAGACCCGCGGTCAGGGCTCCTCGATAAATAAACAGAGTATCCCCTCCCAGTTACATGTCCTATCCCCAGGGGCGGCTGGGGTAATCTTAAGATAGGGTGGAAGTTTATACATGGTGTTCATGGACTTAATTCTACCATCCAAATCGTGAAAAGTGTTACCATGGTTATATGAATCTAATTCAGATAAAGAGGGATATTCATCGCCTCTAGAGTTTATCATATCTATTAAAAAAGTGTACGGAGATTGGATTTGAATGGCAGTACCTCTCTTGGAAGTGTTCATCTTCCCCACACGAGCTATATCACGATCCACCATTGATATTCTTCGGATGAAGGCTTGAAACCCAGAAAAACTTGAAGGTGGTGGAGCTACGATGGCTGAGGTCGCCGAAATCGCCTTTCTAAGAGAGGAAACTTGAGAGAAATTTGAGAGAGTTTTTGAGAGAAAAGTTGAGAAATGAGAAGTGAAGTGAGGATTCTCGCTTCTCACTTCTCTTTTATAGGCAAAAAGCTCAGAATATGAGGCATTTTTAGGCCCATACAGCCAGGCCCAATTTGAGGAAAGCCCATCATAGGGAAGTTTCAGGGGTATTCTAGAAGTAGGAATGGAAACTGAAGAGTCAAAAATCGACCAGAATTTTGAAGAAATGATTCGATCAGAGTCCTGATCGACAAAGGAAAGAACCCTGATCGATATTTCATTCGATCTAAAGGGTAAAAAGCCACTTAGTTCGATCAGAGTCCTGATCGATAAAGGGAAGAACCCTGCTCGATATTTCATTCAATCTGAAGTATAATAAGCCACTTAGTTCGATCAAAAATCCTGATCGAAATCGATCAGGAATCCTGATCGATTTTGCAAAAATCCTGATCGAAGATTCCATCGATTAGAGTGGTGTTTTGTGAGTTAGTTCGATCAGGATCCTGATCGAAATCAATCAGGAATCCTGATCGATTTTGCAAAAATCCTGATCGAAGATTCCATCGATTAGAGTGGTGTTTTGTGAGCTAGTTCGATCAGAATCGATCAGGAATCCTGATCGAAGATTCAATCGACCAGAGTGGCAATATCACAGTAAGTTCGATCAGGATCCTAGTCGATTTCGACCAGGATTCCTGATCGATTTGGTATGTCCCTCTGATCGATTTTAAGCCAGAATTAAGGATAAATCCCATAATTAAGGGAAAAATCCAGAAAATTAAGGAAAAAATCAAGAATTAAGAGAAAAAGTCCTGAAAATTAAGGGAAAATCCCAGAATTAAAGGAAAAATTCCTGAAAATTAAGGATAAATCTCAGAATTGAGAGAAAAATCCATAAAATTAAGGATAAATCCCAGAATTAAGGAAAAATCCAGAAAATTCAGGGAAAATTTCTGGAAATTAAGATAAATTCCTAAATAATAGGAATTAAAGCAAATCGTTGTAAATGTGTAGGTCGCTCCACACTTCATGCGAAACGATACCCCGTAAGGGAATGAATGAACTTAATTTCAGCTGAAACCTAGTCGCTGTTTCCCAAAAGTTGGGGGGCAAGTGATTGGGAATAAATTAATCCTGATTACGTAGTTAATGTTGCATTAATTACACATGATTTGGGCTACAAGGCCTAATAAGAAGATGAATGATATTCAGACCAAAAAGGTTAACACATTGATCAGACCTGATTGACCAAATCATGCCTGATGGAACAAAGAAGGCCCAAAACCCTGAATATTAATTAATTTCATAATTAATTAATAAGGGAGAAAAACAGCTATTAAGATTAGTCCTAGTGGGGATATAAATCCTTGTAGATTGGCCTCCAAGGAACCTCATGGGATAAGGAATCAGCTTCCTACTTCCTAGGACTCCAAAGTCCATTCTAATTCAGAGACTTGCCCACCAAGTCTCCTAACCCAAGTCCAATTCAAGGACTTCCAACATCTATATAAGGGGTCTCACCCCCACCAATTAGAACTACATTTTTTGGCTTGATTCTCTAATTCACAGAGATACGTAGGCATCTCGTAAAGGCAGAGTTAAGTCATGAAACACGAGGGCAGCCATTAAAGGCCTTGAGCTCTCGAACCTTAGCAATAAACACAACAATTAATATATTCTAGTTTTTTGTCCATAGCAGGAGTTAAGAGTCAGTCTGTTAGGTTTAAACCATAAAATCCTTGTTTTCATTGTGGTAGTTTATGGCATTCTATTTATACTTGTAAGGAATATCATAGTTTGTACTATGATTATTATGAAATAAAACCTTTTTAAAGAAAATTAGTGTAATTCCTTCTAGTGTAAATTCTGATGCAAAGTCTGATATAAAGTCTGATAAAAAGCATGTTAGCATAAACTCTGAAACTAAATCCGATGCAAATGCTAACAAACTTAACAAGGCCAAAGGATCCAAGCAAGTGTGGGTCCTTAAAACTAATCAATAGTGGTCTTTGTGATTGCAGGGCAATAGGAAAAACATCATGGTTCTGGATAGTGGATGTTCAGGACATATGACTGGAAATAAAGTCCTGCTATGAGACTTTATGGAGAAAGCTGGCCCAGGAGTTTCATATGGAGATGGCAACATGGGAAAGAATCTGGGATATGGCAATATCAATCTTGGGAATTTCATAATTGAAACAGTAGCTCTTGTCTCAGGACTTCAACACAATCTGCTAAGTGTGAGTCAAATCTGTGACAGAGGGTATCATGTGGATTTCTTTGAAGAACACTGTGAAGTTGTAAGTAATTCTACAGGCAAAGTGGTTATGAAAGGTTACATACATGGTAACATATATGAAGCCAGACTTTCAACAAATTCTGATGGTTCTGCAATATGTCTGTTAAGCAGAGCATCAATTGAAGAAAGCTGGAATTGGCATAAGAGACTCTCTCATTTAAATTTCAACAACATAAATGAGCTAGTAAAGAAAGATCTTGTGAGAGGACTGCCAAAATCAATATTTGCTCCTGATGGTCTTTGTGACTCATGTCAAAAGGCAAAACAAAGAAAATCTTCATTCAAGAGCAAGACTGAATCCTCAATTCTTGAGCCTTATCACTTACTGCATGTTGATCTATTTGGTCCAGTCAATGTCATGTCTATTGTAAAGAAGAAATATGCTATGGTTATAGTGGATGAGTTCACAAGATACACTTGGGTGTATTTCTTGCACAAGAACAATGAAACTGCAACTACTCTAACTGATCATGTCAGACAACTGGATAAGTTAGTCAAAGATTCTGTTAAAATAATAAGAAGTGATAATGGCACTGAGTTCAAGAATTCAATTATGGAAGAGTTGTGCAAAGAGAAAGGAATAAAGCAGGAATTTTCTACACCTGGAACTCCAAAGCATAATGGAGTTGTAGAAAGAAAGAACAGGACTCTTATTGAAGATGCACAAACTATGCTTGATGAAGCAAAGTTACCAACCTATTTTTGGGCTGAAGCTGTGCAGACTGCTTATTTTACACAAAATGCTACACTCATAAACAGGCATGGAAAAACACCATATGAGATGGTGAAGAAAAAAAGCCAAATCTGAAATACTTTAATGCATTTGGATGCAAGTGTTTTATTCTTAAGACTCATCCTAAACAGCTGTCAAAATTTTATCTAAAAGCTGATGAAGGAATTTTTGTTGGATATCCACTTTCCGCAAAAGCCTTCGGAGTATATAATTTAAGAACAAGGGTTGTCATGGAATCTATCAATGTATCTTTTGATGATAAAAAAGATTACTGGACTTGAAGATTTCAATGATCATGATCAGCTGAGATTTGAAAATGAAGACGTAAATTCTGATTCTGTAAATACTGATGTCATTGAAACTGTGGTAACTGCTCCAAAGGAAAATGCACATATTTAGGGGGAGCAAGTTGATGATCATACCACATCTCAAGACTCTCAAGAAGCATCAGAATCAGTCACTGGCTCTTCAAGTTCTGATTCATCAAGTTCTGATGAGCCAAATTCTGACAATTCTGGAAACTCTAATTCTTCAATTCCTGAAGGATCCAACTCAAATTCTGGAATCTCAGAGAGCATAACTTCAGGGGGAGCATCAAAAATGCTGATGGAGACAACATGGATCATGGGGGAGGATCCAGTTCTAGAGATCAACTTCCATCTGCAAGGAAGTGGACTAAATCACACACACCTGACTTAATAATTAGAGATCCATTCACATTGACTGACAAGCCATATGAAGAGATCATACAGAAGCACCTTGACAAAGTGCTTTCTGCTCAAGTAGTGATGGATACTCATGATGGTTATGAAGAAAAAGAGAAATTGATCTTATTTCTAATTGATGGCAGAACTTATAGATTATCTGACTCCGATGTGCTGAAAAAATCTGTCAAAGAGCTCCAATATATTCATTATCTACTGGAGGTAAATTCTGATGTTACCAGGAAATGGTCAAATATATTCTAAAGACAATAAGAGATTTACTCAGAATTTCTGGTGCAAGAATGACAGAGTATACTCCAATAATTACTGAGGATGATGGAAGAGAAATTTCTGTAAGGAAAAATTCTGCTAAGGTAGAAGTAATTCTGAAAGGAAGATGCTTATGCTATAATGAAGATTCTACACATCCAAGGGTAATCAGACTGGGAGATGGACTTGAAAGAAATCCAATTTCTGCACTCAGAGCTGCCATATATCATATTGGTGATACTAAAGATGAATAACTGCAGCAAGTCAAAGCTCAGTTACTTGAAGTTAAAAGAAATGCAGAGACCAAACTGGTATCAGACTTTGTAAGGAATCATTATAGATTCAGGCTGATTCAGTGAATTTGGTAAAAGCTGCATGGAGTGTAAGTTGTATTTAGTTGTACATATAAACTCTCATTGCATTTGTACTTAAATGTTTTTGACATCATCAAATCTATAAACTTGTATATTTTTATAATTTATAAGTTGGGAGAGATGGTTAGATATATTTGTGATGTCATGTCTAATCTGATTTGTTTAGTTTCAGAAATTACTATCAGAACTTAACTGGAAATCAGAACTTACTGAAGACAGGAAGTTATCAGAACTTAAGCCATCAGGACTTACATCAAAACTTAAGTGCGGATACACTTCAGGGATGAAAAGCGACTGCTTTACAGGATAGGATCTGGATTAAACAAAAGAAGATATGCTTGGAGAGTTGTACAGCTAAAGGACTACAGTAGATAATCTCTGATTGATGTATTTTAGGAAACAGAACATATCATATCAATTAGGAGATAACTTGTAACTATGTAATATATAAACACATATTAGGGTTTACACTATATGTGTTATCATTCACGAGAATATTATTCATTGTAACCCTAATAGCTCTTAGTGATATCATACATCACTGAGAGAGTAGATTAAACCTATTGTAACAGAGTTTAATATATTAAATAAACTTGTTTTCTGTTACATACTTGTGTTTATAAACGAATTGATTGTAGTTACTATATACAGCCCCCTTCTATAGTATCATTGAGGCCTAATAAGAGAAATACACAATCATGCTCGGTATCCCTGCTAATCATTACTCTACCATCTGGATCACTTAAGAACTAGACTCTAGAGATATACTTGACATCCAACCCTTTGTCTCAGTAGATATGTTCTTATTGTATCCTCTTGATTTACAATATGGTGTTGTGTCTGACTAGTTGATTCTTCTTTTGCTCCCTCTAAGCTGTTGCTGGGATTTCCTAAAAATCCTTACCCTTGCTGACTGGCGTCATTGAAGTAATGAGTTGTGTATTACACTGCCATTTCCCTTCTTGGATATGAATCATCACTGCCATTATTTTCACCTCTCACAGCGTGGAGCATGATGTTATTGATCTGTGCACTTAGACTATCTATCACCTTCTGTTGATCAACCACAAATTCCCTGTAGGTTGTAGACTCCACTAAGTAGCCATGGAAAATATTCTTACGAGTCTTAGCTGGAAATGCCAAGATCTTCAAACAACTGAAAACATTTCATTTTTTGCTTTTGTAGAACATTCTCACCAAACACTTTCATGTTATTCAGTGTTTGCTTCTGTTGGCCATTAACTCATTAGTGGTCTTCATGTATACATCCTGATCAAGGTCTAATCTTACTTGTAGCAAGCTACATTGACTGCTTCAGCTCTTTAGTATTTAGAAAGTCTTGATTTGCTTGATATTATCCTTGTTGCTTTAATTAAGTTCTGATTGTTGTACCACTCCATTCTGACACGGAGCTCCAGTGCTGAATATGTCTCAAAATATCTTGATATTACAGATATTAATCAGAACTGCTTCTTAAATTCAGTCTCATTATCTGATCACAAGATCATTTATGTTATAGTTGCTTCCATCTTGATCTTCTTTGATGTGATCAAACACAATTTGTGATGTCTTGTCTTAAGAACGCACGAACAACAACTTTGTTTATTAAGACTGGTCATCCACCATCACTAAGGTATCTCTTTACTTTGATGTGATGTTGTCTTTGACTTCTCTTTCTAACATGCCTCACATTTTTCATCCTTCTGAATTCCAGATAAGGCAGTCCTCTCATTAATACATTTTTAGAAGAGAGTTCCTTGTGTTGATATTCAAGGGTGCGAGATTCTAATGCCATGGCTAAACTTTTGTCAGATGAAACTTTACAGTATAAACCATTGACTTTACATTTTCTAAGATTCTAGTCTAGCCATAATCATATTTTTCTTCCTTACTCTAATAAGGACAAACTTCTCCACCTTCGTGCTTAAGATGAAACACTAATCCTTCATTGAATTGACACGTTGTCCTTTGATGCAGAACTGTCTGATAAGAGGATGTGTGCCTTGATTCTCCAGCAAGAAAGATGCTTCCAATTGTTATCAGTGACACCAATGACTAGTTGTTATCAGTGATACCAGTTGTTGATTTCATGATAACATTCCTTTTTCTGCATTGCTTCGTCCCGTAATAAAAACCTTTGATGTCATCTCCAAAGATTATTGACAAAATAGCTTTTGTCAATCATATTTGATTGTGAGGCTCTTTCTTTGATCATATACCTTGAGTATCAATTACCAAGAATACATATGAATCTAGTAACCTGACATGTCCTGCACTCACAAATGGATTAGCAGTTCTCGGTACCCAACTTATCAGTTCAGGTCCAGATGGATTAGAGATTTTGCTTTTAACAGTGATAACAACAGCTTCAACCTTAACATGCTACATGTGAGAATTGAGCAAGACAGGAATGATATGGAATAAGAATAATTAATAAATAAATCACTAATTCTGTGTAATCCAATCATGTTGTTGTATATCATCTATTGTCTCTATTATCTAAGTCAGTTAAACATACAGCTTGGTCGACTATATATTCTACTGACAGTAAAGGTAATTAATCCATCTATTGAACTTATAAATCTTAACAAATAGTTCAAAATAAATGAGCAAATCACATTGTAATAGGATATAGAGAATAAGTATAAATAAAGGTCTTATATGCTGGAAAACATATATCTCACTAAAGCAATAAATCATGTTCAATAAATATTCAAACAGTTATTTAAGATCTTATAAAACAACATGCACAAGTTAAACATCATTCCTAGTTACCAGAAAATATTCTAGAGAACTAGTTCAGCATTATCTATGTGTGATGCTATCATGCTTGTGCGAGTGTTAAACATTTAAACACTAAGATCTTAATCATGCATTGAATATTGACAAGAAATTAAAACCTGAGATATATGAGTTAGATCATCTTCAGAGATTCTATGAAGCAAGATAGATATTCATGATTCTCGTCATCTGATCCATCCCAACTATTTTTATGTGCACAATAAGTTTTAACTGGATGCTTCCTTAAAAAAACATTCCACCTTTGTCTCAACTCGTCAACTAAGTCCCTACACATCCTTGTTTTTCAAGCTTTTTGTTCTATTATGGCAAACCCCTGATAGTTACTTGACACATATTTCTTATCCATCACTATAACTATCAAATCTTGTTTATGTCACCATCTCAGTTTATAATCACCTCTTGAACTGAATTCTTAAGAGTCTTTGCTTCAAAATAGATAGGCTTGATCCTTGGACGTAGCTTATGTATTCCTTGTAAATCTGATGCGACTAAACTTCCCCGACATGTAAAACACTGCCATGTTATCCAGTCCCTCAAGTATTTTTAAAGTGTACAAGTCACTTTCATCAACCTGAGCTTCCTTTGATTCAACAATCAGTAACTCCTCTATTATGTTCTGAGGTTTCAGCTTTAATGCCTGTAACTGAGATGTTTGCATGTCCACACTATTCTCTCTAGACTCATCGATTCCTTTCTTTATGATCTCTTTTATAACCATATAAATGTAGTATTGGTACAAACCACCGTGTGCCTGTATAATCTGGAATTATTAGAGTTATCTAAAAATCTTCGAGAAAAATTCTACCCGTAGAAACTTCATTCCTTTCCTGCATCAGAAAATCCAGTGGTATCCTATGAAGTAAGACTGTGAGGAAATTTATTGGGTGGCATTTCTGACACTTTATAACGCACCATAAAGCTTTCAATTGGTGTTTTTGTACTCAAGTTGTTGGTGTTTTAATGTGTTTTGTAGTGTTTTTGCATTTCAGGAATTAATCATAAATACAGGTGAATTGGCATTGATTTGATGTAAATATGGTGTTAGGATGGTGTCTAGAATAAAGGCTCATGAAAATACCAACTCATTGTATCAATAAAAGAAGAAAGTAGATTTTTTTCCAGAGAGACGGCACGCCCGCGCTGCGCTAGCGCGCGGCCGCGCCCAAGAAGCAGAAACTCAGCGCACCCGCGCTGGTTAAGCGCGCGGCCGCGCCAGGTCGTGAATTAAAATCCTGATTCTTTTGGAATTTTGATTGGATGGACTTCTACTATGCATGGGTTGCTATATATACATAAATAAAGGTCATTTTGAAGAAGAAGATGTACCGGGGCTCAAGGAGAAGGCGTAAGAAGATCGTATAGCACAATTTGGTTGCGAAGAGGATCTAGTTTATACTTGTGATTCATTATTTTAAGTTATAACTTTGGATGCTAGTTTTCTTATTCGTGAACCTATACTCTTGTTTCATACTTGGTTTATTATTTATTCAGTATAAAGACTACTGTTTATTATACCATGCTTTCATCGGAACCCACGTTGATGATGAGTCTGATTATGGGCTAATCGTTATCGTGGGGTTCTAGCGGATTTATTTATGGATTTTTTTAGTTAAATTATTTCTATGCCTTAGTGTGTGGTGATTGTATGATAACCTAGTATTGGTTGTGCTTATTCTTCTTATGAGCGTCATGAACTTATAAGATAGCGTGTTAATCTTTAATGAAGCGATAGTGAATTTAAGGATTTAGAATTGCCATGCTAGCATAGGTTCATGTGTTATTGTTTTGCATGATTCGTAGGTAATTTCAACCATCTTACTTGCCCTATGTAATCACGATATATAACTTGTGCATTAAACCATTATGTTGTCAAATTTTATAGACATATAGGGTCTCAATATAATTGGTGTCTATTCAGCTTCTATCTCTTTTGTGGATGTCTGGCAGTATGTTACTCGTGTAACGAAAGTTGGCGTTTATCAGTTTCGTGTTATTTGATTAGTGTCATCACCATTACATGCTAAGGTTAAGAACAATAAGGCTATTGAATGAAGTATTTAATGAAGTTAGAATCTCATGTTTGTGTCATATATTATTCAATTCTCTTTAATCTCTTAGTTAATGTTCTTTAGTATAATTCTCAATAGTTACTCGTAGTTATAATCAAACCAAATTGTTATTCATCTTAGCATTGAATAATAGCCATATCATTATTGCATAAGTGCATAAATCACAAAGTTAACTTAAACCAGTCTCTGTGGGAACGAACTAGAAAAAATTCTATATTACTTGCGAATGCGTATACTTGCATGAATTATTAGCGCGTGTTTAGCCTAACAAGTTTTTAGCACCGCTGCCGGGGACTCGGTGTTAACTTTTAGTTTATATATTTATCATCAGTGATCGTTAAAGTCATTGACTCGGACATTGTTACTTACCTACTCTTTTCCTTTTCGTTGTCTTAGGTACTCTAGCGAGCGTGTATGCATACGCGTTCGCGGGCTCGTAAGAGAACTCTGGATCAAGTCGAGGAGGAAGTTATAGTGGTTTGAAGGGAAGTTTTTGAGGACGAATAGAAAGTAGAAGAAGACCTTAGTAGTGATGGGAGATCAAGCAGAAATTCCGAAGGCTTTGATGGACTATTCTCAGCCTAAGATTAATGATATTCAGTCAAGCATCATCAGACCATCCATCTCGGCTAATACCTTTGAGATCAAGTCGAGCACGATTCAGATGATACAGAACTCAATTCAGTTTGGGGGTTCTCCGACAGAAGACCCCAACATGCACATTAGGGATTTCATCGAGATCTGTGACACTTTCAAGTTCAACGGGGTGACTGAAGATGCTATCAAGCTGCGACTCTTCCCATTCTCTCTAAGGGATAAAGCAAAGTGCTGGTTACATTCTCTACCACCAGGGTCTATCACCAAATGGGAGGATCTTGCTCAAAAGTTTATCACTAAATTCTTTCCTATGACGAAGACTGTTGCAATCAGGAATGCTCTTACTCAGTTTACACAATAAACTGGAGAATCTCTGTGTGAGGCTTGAGATCGATACAAGGAGATGCTAAGGAAGTGCCCATACTATGGCATGCCTTATTGGATGATTATAAACTGTTTTTACAATGGTTTAGGAACACATTCTACCCCTATGCTCGATGCAGCGTCTGGTGGGGCCTTATGGGCCAAAAGCTATAATGAAGCTTATGAGTTGATTGAGCTAATGGCATCTAATGAATACCAGATTCCTACTGCAAAGAATGTTGCAAGGAAAGGTAGCAGGAATTTTGGAAGTAAATACAACTACTGTTATAGCTGCTCAACTTCAAGCTTTGACGATGAAAGTGGACTTTTTGGCTAATTATGGAGTTAATAAAATCACTAGTGTTTGTGAGCTTTGTGAAGGGGCACATGAAACTGAGTAGCGTGCTATTTTTAGCGAATCAGCTCAATTTGTGAGCAACTTTCAGAGATCACAGCAGCAAGCTCCAACCACTTATCATCCCAATAACCGCAATCATCCTAACTTCAGCTGGAGTAACAATCAGAATACAGTGCAACAACCTTATCAGTCGTACACATCAAAGCAGTATAACCCTCCTGGTTTTTAACAACCGCAATATGCCCATATGCAATAAATTCAACTTCAGCAGTTACCTCAAGCTAATGAAAAATCTGAATTGGAGGAGTTGAGGCTCATGTACAAGAGCCATGCTGTTTCTATCAAGACCTTGGAGAATCAGATTGGGAAGATTGCCAATACATTACTGAATCATCAACCTGACACACTTTCGAGTGACATTGAAGTGTCAGGAAAGAAGGAAGCTAAGGAGCATGTTAAGGCAATTATATTGAGGTTTGGAAAGGTTGCTAATCCTGAAAAAGCTAAGACTCCAGAATCTGAAGTTGTGGCTCAAGAAGAATTGCAGAAGGAAGAAGAAGTGGAACCAAGGAAGACTATTGTTGAGCACACTCCTCCTGAGGGTAATACAGGGGAGAAACAGATCTATCCTCCACCTCCCTTTCCTAAAAGGCTGCAGAAGAAAAAGCTGGATAAGCAGTTTGAGAAGTTTCTAGAGGTGTTCAAGAAACTTCACATCAACATACCTTTCGTTGAAGCTCTTGAACAAATGCCTAGTTACGCGAAGTTCATGAAAGGTATTCTCTCTAGGAAAGTGAAGTTTGATGACTTAGAGACCGTTGCTTTCACGGAGGAATGCAGTGTTGTTCTGCAACAGAAGTTGCCTCCGAAACTTAAAGATCCTGGAAGCTTCACTATTCCTTGCACCATTGGAAAAGTGTCATTTGACAAATGTTTATATGACTTGGGAGCTAATATCAATCTGGTGCCTTTGTCAATATTTAAGAAGTTGGACTTATCTGATCCAAAACCCACTTATATGACCTTGTGGTTGGCCGACCGTTCTATTACGTATCCACGAGGTATTGTGGAGGATGTCTTGGTCAAAGTAGATAAACTCATCTTTCCTACTGATTTTGTAATTCTTGACTTCGAGGAGGATAAGAAGATTCCCATAATCTTGGGAAGACCTTTCTTGGCTACTGGCCGAACCTTGATAGATGTGCAGAAAGGTGAGCTCACCATGTGAGTGCTGGATCAGGATGTAACTTTCAATGTGTTTAATGCTATGAAATTCCCTACGGAAAATGAGGAGTGTTTCAAGGTGGAGATGGTCGATTCTGTGGTTACTTTTGAACTTGATCGATTGCTAAGGTCTGATGCCTTAGAAAAGGCCTTATTGGGGAATTCCGATAGTGAAGATGACGAAGGTGATGAGCATTTGCAATATTTGAATGCTTCTCCCTGGAAGCGAAAATTGGATATGCCTTTTGAATCTCTTGGGTTGGAGGAGCTGAAAAGTCCTCCAAAGCGCCTCAAGCCATCTATTGAGGAAGCTCCTACTCTTGAGCTTAAGCCTTTATCTGAACATTTGAGGTATGCATTTTTAGGTGATGCATCTACTTTGCATGTTATTATTGCATCTGACCTTTCAGGTAGTGATGAGGAAAAGCTTTTGAGAATTCTTAAAAAATTCAAGTCGGCAATTGGTTGGACTATAACAGATATCAAAGGGAATCAGCCCTTCTTATTACATGCACAAAATTCTGCTAGAGGAAGGAAGCAAGCCTACTGTTGAGCAACAGAGAAGGCTAAATCTGATCATGAAAGAGGTTTTGAAGAAGGAAATCCTCAAGTGGCTAGATGCAGGGATCATCTATCTTAATTATGACAGTTCATGGGTGAGCCCAGTTCAGTGTGTGCCGAAGAAAGGTGGTATCACTGTGGTAGAAAATGAGAAGAATGAGCTTATTCCTACACGAACAATCACAGGGTGGAGAGTTTTTATGGATTATAGAAATTTGAACAAGGCTACAAGGAAGGACCACTTCCCTCTTCCTTTCATTGATCAGATGCTTGATAGATTGGCTGGGCATGATTACTACTGTCTTCTGGATGGCTATTCGGGTTATAATCATATTTTTATCGCTCCAGAAGATCAAGAGAAGACTACATTCACATGTCCTTTTGGTACTTTTGCATTTCTAAGAGTTTCTTTTGGGCTATGTGGAGCACCAGCCACTTTTCGGAGATGTATGATGGCTATCTTCTCTGATATGATTGGAAATAATGTAGAAGTGTTCATAGACGATTTCTCGGTCTTTGAAACTTCTTATGATGAATGTTTGCACAATTTTGGGTTGGTGTTGAAAAGGTGCGTTGAGACCAATTTGATATTCAATTGGGAGAAATGTCATTTTATGGTGCGCCAATGCATCATTCTTGGTCACAAGGTTTCTAGTAAGGGTCTTGAGGTGGACAAAGCCAAGGTGGGGGTTATCGAAAATCTTCCTCCACCAAATTATGTTAAGGGAATTCGCAGTTTTCTTGGTCACGCGGGTTTCTATAGGCGTTTCATCAAGGACTTCTCTAAGATTTCGAAGCGTTTGTGCAATTTGCTAGAGAAAGATGTTCCTTTCAAGTTTGATAACGAGTGTCCTTGCTGCTTTTGAGACACTAAAGAAGAGTTTGATTACGGCACCTGTCATAACTACACCTGATTGGGCTGAACCGTTTGAAATTATGTGTGATGAAAGTGACTATGCAGTTGGAACAGTTCTTGGACAAAGAAAGAACAACATATTTCATGTAGTCTACTATGCCAGTAAGACTCTTAATGGTGCTCAACTGAACTACACCACTACTGAGAAAGAACTTTTGGCTATTGTCTATGGTTTTGAGAAATTTCGATCTTATTTACTTGGGACGAAGGTGACAGTTTTCACTGATCACGCTGCCATTCGCTATCTCGTCTCGAAGAAGGATTCAAAGCCTAGATTGATTCGATGGGTTCTTTTACTTCAGGAGTTTGAATTAGAGATCAAGGACAGAAAAGGGACTGAAAATCAAGTCGCCGATCATCTCTCGCGTTTAGAGGATCCAAATGCAACTTCACAAGATAAGTCTTTGATTAACGAATCTTTTCTCGATGAGCAATTATTTGGAGTGCAAGCAGAAGAACCGTGGTTCACCGACATTGTGAACTACCTTGTGAATAATGGTATGCCTCCAGATTTGACTTACGCTCAAAGGAAGTAGTTTTTGCATGAAGTGAAGTGGTATATGTGGGATGAGCCGTTTCTTTTTTGACAAGGAGCTGACCAAATCATCGGTAGATGTATTCCTTACAGCTAAACGGGGGGAATCTTACGAGATTGCCACTCAACGGCTTATGGAGGACACTATGGTGGAGAAAAGACAACAGCTCATATTCTTCAAGCAGGTTTCTTTTGGACGACTTTGTTTAAAGATGCTCATCAGTTTGTTTTGAAATGTGGTCGATGTCAACGTGTGGGTAATATATCCAAGAGGGATAAGATGCCTCTTAATGTGCTTCTCGAGGTTGAAGCCTTCGATATTTGGGGAATTGACTTTATGTGGCCATTTGTTTTATCTTGTAACAATCAGTATATCTTGTTAGCGGTTGATTATGTCTCGAAATGGGTTGAATTTAAGGTGTTGCCGACGAACGATGTGAAAGTAGTGCTTAATTTTCTTCACAAGCAGATATTCACAAGATTTGGAACTCCAAGAGTCATAATCAGTGATGAGGGGTCGCATTTTTGCAATTGCAAGTTCACTGTTATGATGCAAAGGTATAATGTGAATCATCGCATTGGTACGGCTTATCATCCTCAGACGAATGGTCAAGCGGAGGTATTTAACAGAGTATCAAGCGCATTTTAGAGAAAGTTGTGTGTCCATTGAGAAAAGATTGGTCTTTGAAGATTGATGAAGCTATTTGGGCATATTGAACAGCGTACAAGACTCCGCTAGGGATGTCACCGTATCAGTTGGTTTATGGTAAGGGGTGTCATTTACCTGTGGAGCTAGAGCATAAAGTGTATTGGGCTTTGAAGAAGTTGAATCTTGATTTGGATGCATCAATTGAATGAACTCGACGAGTTTCGACTTCAAGCATATGAAAACAATAAAATGTATAAGGAGAAATTCAAGAGGTGGCACGATAGGGGTCTAGTGCTCAAATTATTTGTGTCGGGATAACAAGTTCTTTTGTTAACTCTCGTCTCCGTCTTTTTCCTGGAAAGTTGAAGTCAAGGTGGTCAGGGCCGTTTGTTGTCAAAACTGTATTTCCACATGGAGCGGTGGAGATTTTTTAGAATGATCGGGGCCAAGCATTCAAGATAAATGGTCAGAGGTTGAAGCATTACTATGGTGACATGACAAACCACAAGGTGGTTAGTGTCGTTTTGTTGTCCGTTTGATCTCGCATTTCTACGTCAAGCTAACGACGTAAAACAAGCGCTTCTTGGGAGGCAACCCAAGTTTGTTGTATATTAGTAGATAGAGGAAGAAGAAAGAAAGGAGAAAAGCATAAAAAAATCAAAAAAAAATCAGGGCCAACTTCAGTAGCACGGCGCGCCCGCGCTACTTTTCCAGTAGTTGCGCGCGCCCGTGCTGCTTGACGGGGCGGCTACGCTGAAAAGTCAGAAGCACGGCGCGCCCGTGCTGAGGTAGCACGCGGCCGCGCTGCACCCCCGAGTCCAAAAAAAAATAACAGCAGAATAAAGAGAAAATCGGGGACTTTATTCCAAAATCCATTTCTACCCGATTTTTACTCTTCCACATCCCAAATTTCCCTCTCCAAATCAAACCCATTATTCCCACTATTCCCATAATCAATTCTCACTTCTATTCCATATCTAATTCTCTCCCAACCTCCTATATATACATACACTTATACACAAACTTCTCCATCACTTCTCAAATTCTCAAACACAAATCTCTCTCCAACACTTATCTTTTATTCTCTCTTATTCAATCACAATGGCACCCAAAAGACAGCGAACTCAAGTAAGCAGCAGCACCACTGATTTTTCGAGTGCATGTGGTGGGAGGCCTAGATTTTCAACAGACTTCAAGCCTTCTTCTAATCTTTTACTTCTTTGTATTTGCATTGTCTTCATTTCTTCCTGATTTCTTGTATAGACGTAGTATTATTTACCTGTCATGTTACGGTGTTGAGTTATCACGGTTTCGCAATCTCACCAACAATTCAATTATAATATTTAATTATCTTTACACCAAACACAATAAGTAATTAATTAAGAAATTGAACTACAATTATATATTCTTAAATGATATAAAATAATGTTAAAAGTGTTATATATATAATACAAGTAAAAATTATCTTAATAGAAATAAGTATAAGTAATAATCAATAAATCATATGTTAACAGGGTTAAAGTAGTATCATTTTTTAAAAATAATTTTCGATGGTTAAGTTTGATTTAAAATATTTTTCAGTAGATAATTTTAATTTTTATCTTATAAAATAATGAACACGTTTAGATTGTATCTGGTATAAATATTACATATGTTTTTTAATTTTGTAAAATAAGAAAATTACTGATTGTCTTTTAAAAATTTAGAGTACATGAATCCTATAAAACACAAAAACTAGAAAGAAATATAATAATACTAATAATAAATTATTATAATTTAAAATTGAAATATAAATCTAATTAAAAACATTTAAATTACCATGAAAATTAAATGTAAAGTATTTTTTTTCAAAATCATTAATATAATTGAAAAAATTTGCAAAAAATTGTTACAAGCACGACAAAATGCAAAGCCCAAACAACTTTTCAATATTTGATCAAACTCCAGAGAAGAATATATATATAAAAGAAAATTAATTACGTAAATATATTATGTGATATTATTAAAATATTATATTTACAAATTTATATTGTGAAAAAAATCATATAATGAAAAAATAAAATAAATTATAACATATATGTTATATTTAGGTTATTAAGGTAAAATATAAAAATATAGTAATAACTAAATATATAAGTACAAAAAGTATACTTTTTTGAAAAATATATTATTTATGAAAAATATAAAATTTATATAGGGAATAAAATTATTAGATTAAGCTTTTAAAAAAAGTTATTATATCAAAATTTAGTTAAATAAAAAGATATTCAAATAAAAATTATATAAAAAACGATAATTATCCGTGCATAGCACGGGTACAAAATTAATTGAAACTAAATCGGAATTCGTTTCTATGCACTTTTTTTGTTTGTGTTTTGTAGTAGTGCACACGGGTTGAGCCGATATTGTGCAAAACCCTAAAGTAATTTATTTAACTAAAGTTCGGTTTAAATTTTATTGGATTTGGTTGGTTGAAATTTAAATCATTTTGCGTCGACTTGAGTCAGTTAGAATATTAAAAAAATTATTTCTAAAATTTCTCATTTTAAACATTTAATTTTAAATTAAATTCGTACGTCAATTTAACTAAAATAAAACTCGTTCGGTCATATTTTATGGTGCATTTAGATGTAACTCTTGAGTTATAATCACCTTCTATAAAAACAAAACTCAACTATAAATGTCTGATTAATTTAGACTTTCAATAATTGCATTGCAAATATATAATACAAATAGCAAAAGATATGCGGTCAATATATTTAGATAATTGTAAATTATGCAAAGCTAATAATAAAATGTGCGGGGCGGGTTAAAATGAGCGGATTACGGACAAAAATCTAACTCAATTTATTTATATTAATTTAATAACTTTTAACCTAACTAAGGTTTGGTTTGAATATTTTGGAATTGTGTTAAGATTGGTTAGGTCGGTTTTGGAACGCGGACATATTAGTGTTTGGTATACTATAATGTTAAACACAAAATTGATCAATTTAGAATCGGTCTAATTTTGCGTTTGTGTATTTTAATGTGGTGTCGCGTTTCGTGTTAAATTGAATATAAATTATAAACAAAAATAAATAAGTAAAAATATAAGATGTTTAGATAAAAAAAATTAAAATATATTTAGTTTAGATATTTAAATCAAATTTACATACAAAATTATAAGATCTTGTATTATTTTTAAAATAAATGTGCATATATTAATTATAAATATTAATATTTAATTATAATTTTTATTCCGTATACTTCGTGTCCTTGCATATATTTGAAAGCTAAACACAAATTTCATATATTTATTACACACATATACATCATTATATATATTAATATTTAATTATAAATTTGTACGAGGCGTGGACTTGAATGTTAAATTGAAAATAATACTAAACCATATCGTGTACGTTCATGTTCGTTTTATTTCGTGTCGTGTACCGAAAATGCAAATACAAAAAATTATTGATAAATAAGTAAAAAATATCTCTCTAATTCACTAAATTATCAATAAATCACTAATAAATTATCTAATTTTTTTAAAAATCGACGATAAATTACAAATGAGTATCTCCCCTTATTAGTTACGATTTCAAAAATATGTAACATGCTTATAATATAAATATAGTCATTTAGATATAGTTTCACCTTATTTTCAAGTACTTAAGAAAAATTAATTGCACTCAATTTTACTTTTAAATTAAAATTTGGTGATTTGCTTTTTATAAAAAAAAATTGTGTGAGGAGTTTAAAGTAAACAATGCCTAAAAAATAAAATTGAGTTGAAAAAAGTAAGAGAATGGAGAGAGATTGATCGAAGAGGCTGATGATATTGGGGGGTTGATTCTTGAATCCCTCTCTGCCTCTCCTCAACGATAAGAGTTTTATCTCAACGACAACCAAACAGCCTCAATCTTCCCGTCCACATAAATACCACTTTACAACACAATCTCTCTCCTCCACATCTCTCCCATCTCTCTCCCTAAAAATGGCTTCAGCTACATCTCCCACTTCACTCTCACTCCTCCCCACTACCTCTTCCTCCTCTTCTTCCACCCGGTCACGCGCATTTCTCAACACCCGTTTTCTTAACGGCACTCTCCGCCGTGGCCTCGGTTTCGCCGCCTCCGCCGCGGACCCACTTCTCTCTATTCATCTTGCTTCTAAGCTTCGATCGTTTGCTTTTGAGTCTAAGCCTATCAGGGGTGTGGCTTCTATGGCTAAGAAAAGTGTGGGAGATTTGACTGAAGCTGACTTGAAGGGAAAGAATGTGTTTGTGAGAGCTGATTTGAATGTACCTTTGAATGATGCTCAAGAGATCACTGATGATACTAGAATTAGAGCTGCTATTCCTACTATTAAATACTTGATGTCTAATGGTGCCAAGGTCATTCTTTCCAGTCATTTGGTATGTGCCCCCTTCATTTAATCTCTCTCCCCTCTCTCTCTCTCTAATCTCTCTCTCTCTCTCTCTCTCTCTCTCTCCATGTATATGTGAATTGTCAATTGACATTATAAACTTCTCTGTCATTTCCTTTCATTTGCATTGTTCACATTATTCAGTCCTATTAGTCTAGCTTCAGATGCACATGACTTCTTTGTTGTAGCTGAAGCCTTTTCTTTAAAACAAAATGTGAGGATGTTTACTTTAGCAATCATTGTTTGTCTGAATATATACGTACTCGAACGAAATGGTACTACCATACTGCTTATTTATCAAGAAAGAAGAAGAAAGTAGTAAGCTTTTATTAAGAGTATAACTATCAAGTGATTTAAGTAGATATATAAGTCAAAAAAGTGATCTTTAATATGCTACACTTCGAACTGATTAAGTAATTAGGGAATTTTGGTTTATGAAGTTGAGAACTTTGTTTACACACAAGTTATTTGTTAGCTGTTACTTCATCATCCGTACATATTTTTATCGGTCGTTGCTTGCTTTAGGGAACCTTGAAATCCTTCATAAAACTGTTGTAAACTTGTAATCTAGTTGTGTTTAATACATATGATTTCTTTATTTTACAGTATGTTGTTAAGCTAATTGATGTTTACTACGTCACCATTTGCCGATGTATTCAAGCTTATTGTTTGTGTGTAATTGTATTCCAGGGACGTCCAAAAGGTGTCACTCCAAAATTCAGCTTGGCACCTCTTGTTCCAAGACTATCTGAACTCCTTGGAATTGAGGTACACACTTTTCTCAGCTGAGTGGAAATTTGGAAAACAGAAAACGAAATTTACTCACTTATGTGAGCTCGAAAATGGTAATAGGCATAATGGGTTTCTCTTTTCTTCTACACCATTGGTAAACAGGTTGTAAAGGCTGATGACTGCATTGGCCCAGAGGTGGAGAAACTAGTGGCTTCTCTTCCTGAAGGCAGTGTTCTTCTTCTTGAAAACGTTAGGTTTTACAAGGAGGAAGAAAAGAACGACCCTGAATTTGCAAAGAAACTTGCCTCAGTTGCAGATCTTTTTGTGAATGATGCTTTTGGTACAGCACACAGAGCACATGCTTCTACCGAGGGGGTAACCAAGTTTTTATCGCCGTCCGTCGCTGGTTTTCTTTTACAGAAGGTTAGATTTGTAAAATATTAAATTATTCATGTTTTTGACAGTCAAGCATCTATAACTATTAAATGCTGGATGACGTATGAGGTTTCTCAAGTACTTCGTTTCCTATGTTCTTCAGAAGAAGTCTTTTGGGTAAAATAATTTTTTTTTTAAAATGTGTCCGTGTTATATTATGAACTTAGTATTATTTGTAAGTTCATTGTCATCCAATACTTAAAACTTAAATGAAACACATACATTGTTAATAATTGTAATATTTCCAGATGAGACTCTTTATGTATATTTTTTTGATTAAATATTTGCATGATTGCCTAGTCGTTTGACTCTTTGTTTCTGGTTAGGAACTGGACTACCTTGTTGGAGCAGTTTCTGCTCCCAAGAGGCCATTTGCTGCTATAGTTGGTGGTTCGAAGGTGTCATCTAAGATTGGAGTGATTGAGTCTCTCCTAGAGAAGTGTGATATCCTGCTGTTGGGTGGAGGTATGATTTTCACCTTCTACAAGGCACAAGGTCTATCAGTGGGATCTTCTTTGGTAGAGGAGGATAAGCTTGAACTTGCAACAACACTTCTCCAGAAGGCCAAGGAGAAGGGTGTTGCCCTTATGTTGCCAAGTGATGTCGTGGTGGCAGACAAATTTGCTCCTGATGCAAACAGCAAGGTTTGATAATAAAAGAATCAAGGAAGCAATAATTTTTTTTGCCTATAGATATCTCACCCGCGGCATGTTTCTGTTTTTTGAAGACTTCAGTTGTGGTTGAACTAATAGTACATTTGGTTATTGCAGATTGTGCCAGCGTCAGCTATCCCAGACGGATGGATGGGATTAGATATTGGACCAGATTCAATAAAGACATTCAATGAAGCTCTGGACACCACTAAGACTATCATCTGGAATGGGCCAATGGGAGTGTTTGAGATGGAGAAGTTTGCCGCTGGAACAGAGGTTTGATAGATTCTCATTATATATATCTATACACATTCAAACTTTTTTTGCTCGTGACTTGCATTTATTTTCATACTGTAACTTCTTGTCTTCAATGGCGATACTTAATCTGTAATCACTACCATCCAATAAAAACTGTAAAACATGACTACATTTTTCAAATAAATGCGCTATGCTTTGTACTTGACAAATGCCGCAATTTATACAAGTAGTTGTTACTCGTAGTAAATAAGTATTTTGATGTGGCCAAGCTTAATCAGCATTTTAAATGTATTTGCAGTCAATTGCAAAGAAACTAGCTGAACTCAGTGGAAAGGGAGTTACAACAATTATTGGAGGTGGAGACTCAGTTGCAGCAGTAGAGAAAGTAGGAGTTGCTGATGTGATGAGCCACATATCAACAGGTGGTGGTGCCAGTTTGGAGTTGCTAGAAGGCAAAGAACTCCCTGGAGTTAATGCTCTAAATGAAAAAGAAGCAGTGACCGTGTAAGATGGTTAAAAAATCTATACTATAATACTATGATTTTTCTTCACCCCAGATTCTGTTTTTTCCTTTATATATGTAAGTTGAGAAATGTTGTTGCAATATAAGAGGTCTTGTAGATGTTTCACCATTGCCTTAGTAGAACGTTGTCCCAGTTTGCCTCTTATTTTCTTGTTCAAATTACCAGAAGAATCGATGTGGCAGGGATTGCCTTTCAAGCACTTAATAAGATGGGGATTTTCCTTTTTCTGTTCAGCTTCCTGTCATTATTATATTGGTACAATGTGCACTCATACAGCTGCTTTAACATTGTTCTTCATGCCCTAAAAGAACAGCTTAATTTTTATGCAAGTAGAAGTATATTATTGACACCTGAACCAATTTACTTATTAAGGTGGGAAAGTGCAATAAAAAATTACAGTTAAATTTTTTGCTGTAATTTATCTTAAAGAAAAACGGTCCTGAGGCTGATCTTAGAAAATTATCTGAGACTAGAGCGTTTTCTAGTTATACCGATCCACAATTTTGCAAGTCCTGCAATTGCTACAACACCCTCGTATTTTTTATGTGGGATTTTATTATAAATTCCAGTAACTTACTAAAGGGTAATGTCATGAACATGAATCTCCTAACTTTTATCAGGTAATTTTGAATGTGTAATGTCATACCTTTCTTCCACCTTTTTTACACCAGTTACGATGTCAAGTGCAAGTGAGTACACACAGACAAATGGGGATGATGATACTGTAACAACTAACAAGCTTACTATCTGAGACCGAGAGATGCACAATTAATGATTCAACGATTATCTTTGTTATTTTGAAAGATTGCGAGATCATTTTCTATTTACAACAAAAACAACACATTCTTTTGTAAATTTGGAGGCTGTTAGGCGGCAATAGGTCATTTCTAATCGTTAGTATCCAAAAATCCAAATTATCGTTAGTATTCAAATTTGGATATATTGATCCAAATTTCGAACCAATTCCAATAGTGTTATCCAAATATTTGATCCAAATTACTTTTTACATATATAATAATATATAAATATCATATTAAGTAATTTTATCTTAAATTTATCGTTTAATCATTATTGACAATTTATATAATACTAGCCTAAAACGCATGCGATGTACGGATAACACAATTTTTTTTTAATATTATATATTTCCTAAAAAAAATATTTTGTATTCAATTCTTAATTTTGTTTATTTAAAACTTTAAATGATATGATTTTATGATAATTATATTAGTAGACTTATATGTTCATAACTTTTTAGAATATTTAATTTTTTTAAAGTTATAGTATTGGTGATGGGAGAAAATATTATTATAACAAAATTATTATTTTATTGAGGGTAAAAATATAATGTCTTCATTATGTTGAAACTTCAAAAAATATTATTTTAGCATGGTGATTACTTAATCGATTAACTATAACTCTATAAAATATATTTTAAAAAGATAATATTAGTGATTGAACATATACTTTTATTGATAATTCTATGTGTATTTTTAAAAAAATAATATTTATGTTTTAATTAAAATTTGACTTTTTTGTTCACATCAATACGTTACAAATTATACCTAGTCTAAAATTAATTGATTTGTCTCGGATAAGTGGTTTATATTATTTTATTTTAGCCAGATGCCAAATCAAACTAATTATTTTTAGCTTAATATTATTTTTTTAAAGTCCTGGATCAATAAGATAATTTTGTTTTAGACTAAATAATTAATATGTATGATGTTGTTTTTGTTGGTCGAATTGTATTTTTATTTTAGTTTTGTGTTAGTCTAAATCAATTGTATAATGTATTTTTTATTCTGGATAAATAAGATGTTTTTATCCAAGTCCATTAGTATAATTTTTTTAGATTGATAATATTATAATTTTATCTTAACCTGAGTCACATTATATCAACTAAATCTTAATAATTATATTTAGTTTGCCTAAATTTAATTTAGCCTCAAGTAACAAATTAGAATAATATAGAACTCGATATGAATTAAAATTTAAATTGATAGAAGAAGTTGAATTTAATATAAATTATAATGATATAGAGTTCGATATAAAATATAATTGAAATTGGTAAAACAGCAAGTTGACTTCAATATCAATTAGAATCGGTCGACTCAATAATTAGAATTATAATAATTTAGTAAGGGTAATTAAGTAATTTCCAGCAAGGTATCGACCGACCGACTACCAAACTTTTAATGTTTCGTCTATTATAATATAGTATGTATAGATTTCATAAATTAATTAAATCAAAAAAATTAATACACATAAAAATATTAAAATTGTGCACTTAATTCACGAAAAACACATCCATTGCAATAATTAACTTACAAAATATTATCAATGCGCACTAATTTTCCAAATTAGTATATTCTCCCCACAAATGCTCAATTAATACATCTCTAAGTGCAATATGTGCCTTTTTATTTTTCATTTTTTCTAAAGCGGTTCAGGAATTCTTGGAATCGAGTATTTTCATCGATCAGAATAGTCTCAGCTTCTCAATCCGACACTTCTGACTCTTCAATGTACTTTTATTTAAATTTTAATAAAATTATGTTTTCTCATTATTTTAAGTTTTAGTTTAAAAATAAATTTTGTTAACTTTTAATTATATTATGTTATTAATTATATAACTAAAAAATCAAAGACTAATTTAAAATTTCATAAACTACAAATAACAAAACCATTATTTTACATTAAAATAAGTGATCCAAATTTGGATCAATATGAATACTGATCCAAATTTGAATCACCATTTAAATTAATGTTAGAGGAAAATTTGAAATAATATGTACCAAATTTATTATTATTATTTTTTTATCGTAGATAACCCGCAGCCACTACCATCGGGTGCGCACCGGGTAAACCCTACGGGCTCACGTAATAGCCTGTAAATCACGTCAACCAAGGTAAACCGCATCTAAGCGACATGCTCTGACTCAAGAGGCATAATCATAAATTTTCCTCTCGTGGGATTCGAACCTGTGACCAAGAGGATAGTTATCCCCTCTTTAACCAGTTGAGCCAACCCTTGCGGGCCCAAATTTAAATTTTTGGATTACTGCCCTTAGTAACTTTGATTTGTATTGATTATAGTAACTTTGATTTGTATTGATTATGTTATTGTGCTCAAGTTGGTTGCTCATCGGTAGCTGTGGTTTGTGTTCATGTTTTTGTGCTATAGTTGGTTGTTACGTGATGTTTGATGTCTGAAAATTTCAATTTCCGTCTTGGAGAACAAGTTGTCATCTTTTAAATCATAAAAGTACACATATTTTCCTGTTTATATAGTAGCCATCTGTCGTCTAGTTTTGTCATCTCATTTTAAATTAGTCAGTAATTAAGCTTTACTGTTCTAGAAACAATCGAATACCTCCGAATAATTTGTCTATTATTAATAAAAATGGTAGAAGAATCTCGTTTGATACCTTGTCATATGATTAGGTCTCGTCTGTTAATTTAGTGTTCTGAAATAAAAACTTCAGAACATATGATTAATCCTTGCATATCAATTTTGTAATAACATGAGTATATTCAGTTATCATTATAAAAAAAACCATAAAATGGAATAGAGCATAAATTACATTAAGCAATTTTATCTTAAATTTATCATTTAATCATTATTAACAGTTTATATAAGATTTCATAAATTAAATAAATCAAAAAAAAATAATACACATAAAAATATTAAAATTATGCACTTAATTCACGAAAAAGACATTTATTGCAATAACTAACATACAAAATATCATTTATACTCTTCCCACAAATGCTTAATTAATACATCTCTAAATGCAATACGTGTCTCTTTATTTTTTATTTTTAAATTTTAAAAAATTATGTTTTCTAATTATTTTAAATTTTATTTTAAAAATAAATTTTGTTAACTATTAGTTATATTCTGTTATTAATTATATAATTATATAATCAAGAATCAATTTAAAATCTCATAAACTACAAATAACAAACCATTATTTTATCACTACTGTTCACTGATCCAAATTAGTTGGAATGGAATTTGAGGTAATCTGCCCCAAATTTGAATTTTTGGATTTGCCGGATTTGCCCTAAATAGTGAAGTGTGGAGGTATAAAATTATATTGTACAGTAACATGATTTTTTTTAATCTTGATAAATTTGTAATGTTAATATCTAGTTCTCAGAATACATGTATCACAGCAGTTCGATGCCAACTGACTAAATTTCTCATATATAGCTCTCAAAAGAAATGCCTACATGGCACCACCTACATTTTAGCCTCAGGCAAAAAGACAGAATCTAGTTTGTATAGTATACAATGCAAACAAATTACTTGATTCCCCGTTTGGAAAACTGAATTTCATTTGAAATTCTGGATTTGATTAAATAAGCTGTTTGGAAATTTGGATTTGAATTTCATTTGAAATCCATGATATTCAAATATTAGTATAAATATAAGAATTTGAAATGATAACTCAAATCCTGTCATTTGAAATCGCTCATTTGAAATGAAATCCAAGTTTCCAAACGCCCTCTGACGTATCTCGATATGACATTGGCACGGCTACTCCTAGACCAAGGAATAGAACCAGTATAAATGAACATGATTTAAACTATTGGAAAAAAGAAACATGTGAAGTACAGAATCACAGGAAATCGCCTTGTAGACAAATCAGAAAGGGAATCCCCTCAAACAACTCTTCTTATATGACTCTGCCAACCGCTTAACACGTTTTGCATTTGTGTAGCACTCCATTAAATCTTGGGCAACATCCTCAGGATGACAAAATATAAATGCCCTAGCAAACCGGTCATCTTTCATCCTTAATGCCCTCAATAGTGCAGGGCCCTTGATTTGAGGCTCAAGGCCCAAATCCTTAATCTTTTCTGCCAAAAGAACTCGTGGCTTTAACACAGTCTCTAAATTGGAATATAACAAAAATGGATAATTCAGTGTCATCTTAGCAGATAACTTCAGTGTTCCCAGTACAAATGTCATGTTTCTCTGTACCTTCTCAACCGACAATGTTATCAAAAGAGGAGAACGACCAAAAAATTGCAAAACCTCATCATCCTGCAATCCAAACTTCTCAAAGTTTGCAACTTTTTCCCGTATAGTCTCCACGCGTGAAATGCCAATGATGCAAACAACATACTTGTACATCTTTGAATTCTTACTCACACCCGTCTTTCTGATATACGACATCTTCTCATCATTGAAAACTGTTCGTGGAATCAATGTCGGATAAGATATAAGCATTGGAACCAAATCCTTCTTAACAACCCCCAATTTCTCATACAATTCAATAACAGGTTTAGTTTTAGTCTTCAAGTCATAAACAAGAAGCGAAGGGTTCCGTACAATGGCCTTACGAAGAATCTCCCTAGAACCAAACAACTCCACAAGAAAACCAAGGCGTTCCACAAATGATTGATGAATGCAACTAGAAAGGAAACGAGGCCGACAATTAACAATCCTAATCAAATCCGCAGAATCAAGACCTACTACACCAAGAATGCCGAGCTTAGAATTAAGGCCTACGGGATTACTATTGCGTAAAGAAGGAAGCCTCTTAAAAATCGTAGACACGTCAGTTTCGGTACAACCCCATTTCATTAAAACCTCTCTCGAGTCCTTTGCTTGATAATTACCACTAACTTGCACTTGTTCTATTCCACCATCATTTTTACTAATTAGGGTATTAGAAACAGGTAATGCAGTACAAAACAAGCGTGTATTCGATAAACATGCTCTCGAAAAAAAGGGATTAAGTAGAGCTTGTTGATGAACTGAAACAACAATGCTAATTAAAGAATTGAACTTTGACTTCATATCCACTTCACTGACTCTATAAAAAATCTATACATTCAAATCAAGAACACAATTTAAATGGCTAATATAATCATAGCACTGAGCTAAACAGACCGGTAATAAAATAAAAATAGATGCAAATAATTAAAATATATAATTAAAAGAGCAGATATGAATTGAACTGACCCTTGTTGCCGGAAGTATTGAGGATGAAAAGAGGTGTCATATTGTTTGGAAAAGTGGAGGAGAGTGATGATATTACAAAATTTGAGCCCAACGGGCCAAATAAAAAGCCCAAATATAATAGCCGAGATGAAGCCCAATTGATTGTGAGTACAATTGGGCAGATACATTATTGTACTGGGGGAGAGTTAGTAGAGGCGCAAAAGCATTTCTTGGGGAACAAGAAGAACATCAAATCGAAAAGCTTCAAGCTTTGGAAAAGTAGCAGGTACTCCTAATTAATTATCATTAAATCTGGGTTTCATTTTTTTTAAGTAGTACACATAAACGCAGACAGAGAGAAGAGAGAGGGAGAGAGAGAGTGAGGGGGGAGAGAGCGGGAGAGGGAGAGAGTGAGAGAGAGAGGGAGACGGGCGAGAGAGAGAAAGAGGGAGAGAGAGAAAGAGAGAAAGAGAGAGAGGGAGAGAGGGAGGGAGAGAGGGAGGGAGGGAGAGAGAGAGAGAGAGAGACTTTTGCATTCGAAGATCACCCCCAACTGGGGTTTCTATTTGGGTAATTGGGATTATGTGCTATCGTTATTACAATTTCGTTTAGATCAAGTTCAAGTTTTTATAGCTTTTTATATTTTCTTGAAGTGTATATATTTAGGGAATCCCAGTGGTTTGGAGTTGAAGTATTAAAATTTAATCTTTTTGGGCTGACATGTTCATTTGATTCAGTTCATTCTACAGGGTATTTTTTAGCTCCTTTCAGTACACTATGGGGGATAGCCAGTATTCGTTTTCACTCACTACTTTCAGGTACAGGATTCTTGGCTCCCTTCTATCTTGCTAAGTAGCTAACACACACACACACACCTGATGTGATTATTGTTTCATGGTTGAAATTATCTCGAGTATTTCTTTTATACATGTTTTGCGTTGGTACAGCCCTTCTGGAAAGCTTGTTCAGATCGAACACGCTTTAACAGCCGTAGGATCCGGTCAAACATCTCTAGGAATCGAAGGTAATTTCATTTTTTTTAATCTAGAATTTGGTAACTTTTTGTTAATGTTTAATAGAAGATAATGGAAGTTGAGATGTAAGTTACAATTTACAAGTGCCGACAAGAACTTTTTATATGAGCTATTACTGTAATAAGCCTTCCTTAGAACCAATGCATTAGAATTAGAATATTTTTAACTTTCTGTCGTTAGTTGGTACAATGTCTATGTCATAGCATTTTTTACGTATGCTTCTGCACTGGCTGATGTGTTCACCTGTTGCTTCCGAATGTTTGCAGCTGCTAATGGTGTTGTTATTGCAACAGAAAAGAAACTGCCATCTATTTTGGTTGATGAAACATCCGTGAGTACATTTACCTATGTTAGCTTACTTGTTCTAATAGGCAAGCATTGTATTTTCACCTTTTGTTAATTAGATGCTGTGGCAGTATGTTGTTTATTTAATCGTATTAACCCCTCTTAGCTTGATTCTTGGGAGCAGTAAATATGTGTATGTGTATGTACGCTCTCGCGTGCTTGAAGACTTCTCGTTCTTTTTTAATATCAGTTTTGATAATGTTTGTTTATTTTCTAGTAGGAAAGAAATTTCAAGTGACCTTAATAACATAGAAAGATCATACCATTTCTAATCTAAATAGCTTCTGGATACTATTCTGTTGGAACAAATCTTGTTTCTTATATTGATGTGGAGTACACATCATTAACAACTTCCTGGAACAATAATGGTTATGTGTACTTATATAATTGCAAGATAGTTCTATGTGTTAAAGTCTTCTTGTGCTTACAAGTGGCGTTGCCTAGTATATAATCAAAATCAAGAATGTCAATGTCCATGCACGGTTTGTGACCCCAAAGTTGGTGGCTCCTTTGCTTGATAGGAATTTTGCTGTAACATCGTTAGGATTTTATGAGTCAATTTTTCATTTGTCAGTTATTGCTAGGTAATATTTGTTTCATTTCAAAAGATGGACTTTAGATGACACGAATTGAGTTTTTATTTCAAATATATACTGAGATTTGAATGTCTTGGAATTTAGATGAAAACCGTATCTAAAATTTTTTGGTTATCCAAACATCTCATTTGACTAAATCCAGAATTCAAATGAAATTCAAGGCTCCATAAATGCCATTATATTATTTCATTTTTTTACTGTCAATTATACATGCGACCTATTTTATATCAGAATTATAGTAATCTTATCGAAGGCATCTTCATCACTTTTATCTTCACTCTCTCCTTCTGCAATTTTTTTATTTAGTAATTTGTCTTGGCTTGATTTGTACACAATAGGTGCAAAAGATCCAGATTTTGACCCCAAACATCGGAGTTGTTTACAGGTTTGAATATATATCTCGACTTTCTTCACATTGTCAAGTAAGCTCAATATTTTTCCTCAGAATAAACAGGAACTATGTATGGAATGTAACATATTAATGTATATAACCACGGGGCATATTATCTAACGGAGATTTTCTAGCTAGTCTCTGGGCCTCATAAATCCCTAATTCTAATTCTAAATTTTATTAGGGAGGTGTAGAAATAACATGTCAGGGAAGAACACATCACAGTATTATAAAGTTTTCGAACTATATTATATGGTAAGGTGGGAGGTGGAAATTTTGAAATTAAGTTTTAAAGAGAAACTCCTAACTATATATCTCTGCATCTTCTACCAAAAAGTGACATGGTAAAGAAATGTTGTTAGTGTTACATTATCAGACCTATTTAAAAAGTGTTAATATCTTGTAGCTTATGAAGTAGCATAAGTGAAGGCATCTGCGGAAAGAAAAGGCTTTAATGTAATATATCAAGTATAAACTCACCAGGTTTAACTGCATACAAAAATGTGTCATCAACAAATTGTGAAATCATATGTTTTAAGGTATTACTCTCTAAGATTAAATATTTCAACATTGAACTTTAGCAAGCTATCTGTATATAGATACTAAAAGAAGCCGTTAATGTATTATGTAGGTTTGTTTGTACATAAAAAATTGTGCCACCAACAAATTGTAAATCATATGTATCGAGAGATTGTAATACTCGTTTGTAGTAACTGTAGTCGAGATCATCTGTGTTTTGCATCTGAAGACATTGAAAAGTGAATGAAGTTGGGGTGGGGGATGTTGGGTAGATCTGTAGTTGACTCTTGACTGGTACCCTCTTGAAATTTTGTAACTAAAAATTAAATTGAGATGTCTTCGGTAAGAGTTCTGGTAAAGCGCTTCTCTTCTCTCACTTCCCCTCACCCCTCCTCTCCCTCCCCTTCTTGCCCTCCATTCACTCTTTCATAAAAGATTCTGTGTTTACATGCATATCTTTTTCCTAACATTCTTTTGTGCAGTGGTATGGGTCCTGATTCTCGAGTTTTAGTTCGAAAAAGTAGGAAACAAGCAGAACAGTATCATCGTTTGTACAAAGTATGCCTCTCCATCATTCTCTTGATGTTTTTTGCAATATATAGAAAGGTTACAGTGTATACTTCTCATGTGCATCTACATCTATATCCTTGTTTATTTATCATTAAGGTCTAGATGTGCATACTTCTCATGTGCATCTACATCTATATCCTTGTTCATTTATCATTAAGGTCTAGATCATTTTTTCATACATATATAGAGTATTGAGCATTTGCAATCTTTGTTTATATGGGCTAAGTTCCGAATTTCTGATTTCATGTAGCACGCCATTAACTATTTAACTTATTCGAAGCTTTAAGTACTGATTATACTAGATGATAACCGTGCGTCGCAACTCTCACGGGTCCGAGAGAATTTATTTAAATTAATTATTTGTTTATTATTTTGATTGATATTATAATTTTGAATAATTTTATATTATAATGTTAATAATGCTACTAAAAATTCTGATTTATTTTTGTTACAATTATATTACGTTTCTCATATCTAATTCATAATCGAATAACGGTTATTTTTTTATTTATCAATAATAATGCTTATTTTATTTATTTAAGTATTTTTATTTATTTACTTGAGGTTATTTAATAAAAGTAAATATAGGTACATCTGCAACTCAGTAGAATTATAATAAATGAATTACAACTATAATATGATTCTAACAATTTTATTATTTCATTAAAATATTATATAGAATTATAAGGTTTATAGGAATCTAGGGGTGAAACAAAAAAAGGGTGGAACCAAATTTGGTACCAAGGTACCATTAAAATGGGCTTGGCTTATTTGTAAAGGCTATATATTTGGTCTTTGTGTTGTAAATCACCATGGTTTCCGTGGACATTATAAATAATAAATTGTGTGTGTTTGTGACAATTTCTTTAGGAAGCTATTCCGGTTACACAACTTGTTAGGGAAACAGCAGCTGTCATGCAAGAGTTCACTCAGTCAGGGTAAGACTTCTTAGCTTCTATACTATATGTGACCTTTTCAATATTAGTAGTAGTCAAGTGTAAGCAGTAGTATAATTTCAAGCAGGCTATATTGTTTCATCTTGTAAGAATTTTAACTCTCCTGACGTCTCCTTGCGGTTTTTTCTTTAACCTTTTCAAATATACCAATTTGCGGTGTAAAAATGGAGCTCAATGGCCAAAGCATCAATTATTTAACTTTGTCTAGTCATAGAATAATATAAAAGGATGTGAATGCTTCCATACTCTCTGCGCACACCCAACTAATTTTGTTGATGAAAGTTATCTAATTTTGTTGATGAAAGTTATCTTGCGTAGTCGGATTACTTGATGAGAAAATAAGTAAACTTGTGAAATTTTTCAAAATGCATATTAGAAATAGGAAATCGAAAGAGGCATCTCCTGACCTGATAGCGGGTATTATAACTGGTTGGCCTGATGGCCTCCATATGTTGTTCTCACTTCTCAGGTTAATAGAAAAAGGTGTCTGCACTACTGACTATGGTTCTCTTGCTCTTTGTTCTGTGCCCTGAATATGGTTTTAACTTTTTAAAAATTATTCCGCTTTAGACCTTTAGAAAAGATTTTATCATTTGCTTTTACGTATATCTGAAAATATTGTTATTCTCTTTGTTTTGAAGTGGTGTACGGCCGTTCGGCGTTTCGCTTCTGGTTGCTGGGTATGATGACAAGGGTCCACAACTGTATCAGGTAATTTCCAACCTCTGATCTGGATTTAACCTTACATGTTTAGTGCTGGTTGACTATGTTTCTACTAAGATTTTGATTTAATATGTAATAAAGTGGATTATTTGGTTGATGTCTTTAGTGATTGATGATAGGATTTCTTTTATCCATGATACAAAGTTTGAATTTGGAAAGTATAGAACCATATTAAAACTTTTACTGGACATTGACTACATTTTGTAATGAGCAAGGCTATGAATTTCGACACTCTTGTACAAGGATAGCAGCCATGTCAAAAAAAGAACAGCTTCTGTAATTTTTCATGTGCATGATTATTTTCATTAATAAGCCTGGCTGTACAAAATTTGGTACATCAGGAAGGCCTTCAACAGTTATTTCATAATTGTCTGTACTGCTGTCTTCAGGTGGATCCATCAGGTTCATACTTCTCCTGGAAAGCTTCAGCCATGGGAAAAAATGTCTCAAATGCGAAAACATTCCTTGAGAAAAGGTCTTTTGCTATGCGCACTTCTTTCATTTACAATCTATTCTATCATTGCTTATTAAAATATGACCACGTGCAGTCAACTGAAGTTTTTTTTCACTTGCAATGTATTTATGTCATGAAGCATGTGCTGTACCATATGTATGTCTTTTCTTTTTTTGGTGCTTCTTCGGTGTTATCTGTTGTAATTCTAGTAAGGGTTCTTTTTGATGTTTTTGTTATGGTTATCTCCAACTGGTTGGAGTCCAACCAGTTTCATTGCACAGTAATAGTTTATTGGAATTTTTTCCTCACATTATCAACTTATATATCTCCTGTAGATACACAGATGATATGGAACTTGATGATGCTGTACACACTGCTATCTTGACCTTGAAAGAGGGGTAAGTTTTTGTTGCTATTAATTTTTCCGCTTTTAAAAATACTAGCTTAGAACCTGTGCAATGCACGGGTCTTTATTAATATCTATTTATATTATATATAAATACTATAATGTTTAATTTAATATGTTGTTGGCGACTATCGAAATTCGAAACTGGAAACTTCGGTAAAATAATACTATAACGCTTAATTTGATGTGTTGGCGAGAATTAAACCCAGAAAGTTTGGTTGTCCATGTTTTAAGTAGTTTGATTCGATGGTTCAGATCATTTGATCTGAAAGATCTGACCGTTGTGATTGAGAATATAACCAAAAACAGGGGTTAACCAACTATAAATTATACCCCTGTTCAGTTATTATAGTTTAGTACAGATGCATACAACTATACAAATGTTTCTTTAAATGAATCTTTTATATATGGTGCTTCTCTGACAAATGACTCGTTCAGTAATGAAACTTGTGGAGGAAACAAGTTTTTACTTTTCTTGTGTTGTGGTATAAGCAATTGCACAGGCATTCTCCAAAATTTAATATAATCCTTGCATGCTTGTTCCGAGTAGCAAGTTTGTGCTTCTAATTAGGAATCTTTGATGTGAAATAGAATGGAGTTAAATTGAGGATAAGACTTGATGCAAATACACATGCCACATTCTGTAACTTAATACTTATTTTTTCTCAGATTTGAAGGACAGATTTCTGGCAAAAATATAGAGATTGGAATAATTGGCGCTGACAAGCAATTTAGGCAAGTCTTCATCCAGCTTCTGAGTTCTGGAATCGACAAAGATTCATAGTTGCTTAATTTAAACCTAACAATGCTATTTTTTGCAGGGTCCTAACAACAGCTGAAATCGAGGATTATCTACAAGAAGTGGAATAAATTTTCTTCATTGGTCTTCTTAGAGAAACAGGGGATTAACATTAGTTTATTCTTAGTGGGAAGGCACATTTCATTTGGTAAATGACTGTTGCTGAGCTTCTTGAGTGACCCTGATTTTATTATCGAACAACCTATTGTATCTTCTACAAATTATGAACAGATGCCTTGATCATTTTGTTTTTAGTGATAAAATGCTTGATCTTTCTTGGAATTACCGTTGCCATGAAAATCCTAGACATTAATGTTATGCCTTGAAAAAGCTGTTACGAAAGTGATAACTGCAACTCATCCAAGTGAGTTGGTAACACAAGTCTTTTTTCTTTTCAAAAAATCACTTCATGTTTCACAATCTTGCAGATAGCTAGCTATTGTATGTGATTTTTTTTCAATAATCTAGAACATATTAGATAGGCGTAATATATATCTTTGATACAGGTAAAGTATTGAGATTTTTTTTCATTTAAGTGGGTGTCTGAAGAATCTTTGGCACCCTTATGTCTTCAATAAAAAAACACCAACAATATCATTCCAGTTCAACGTTTATCCCCTTGACAATGCTTTTAATGTAAACCTGAAAGCATGAACCTATTCCCCTCAAGAGAGCAAGATCAAACGTTTATTTCCGAGTATAGTTTCTAAGGACAAAAAATAGCCATGAAGCTCTCGTAGCTCAGTTGGTTAGAGCACCCGTTTAGTAAGCGGGAGGTCTTGAGTTCGACTCTCAACGAGAGCAATTTTTGCATTATTTCTGGCTCCGTCCCTAATTAGAGCAAATTCAATGCAATAACTAATAATTATTTCTGGCTCCGTCCCTAATTAGAGCAAATTCAATGCAATAAGTAATAATGAAGTGCAAAGAAGTCCACGTTAAAATAAAGTGGATGAGTTGAATAAAGTGTTAGTTAAATATTAATTTTTTTAATTATATAATAGAACTAATATTGGAGCGTAAAAATTATTTTAGCACCAAAAAATATTTTTGATGCTAAATTATAACAATAGTTATATTAATTTTTCATGTTGTATTGGACTTGATCAACATACTTTAGCTAGAGTGACGTGACATCGTATAGATAAGATTAAACATTAGTTTCAAAAATGGTACGGTGAAGGTGGCCAATATTGAAAAGGATCCTGTTCCTAGACAATCATGTGTCAGGAAACCAACACACTATTTTCTGGACGTTGGATCATCATTTTCCAAGTCCGCGCTTCTTTTCCGCGGAACGTGACCCCTTCCGCGCTTATTTATCATGGAGAAGAAAATGACAAAAATGCCCTTAAAAGGACTCCACGCTTAATTTGGGCGGAAGGCCTGAAGAACGAATAAACCCCAGTTTATCACGTTTCTGGTGACAGTTATACATACAAACGATTCATACGGCGAAAAAGGGCGATTTCAGGGCGATTCATCAAGTTTCTGCTTCATAAGGTATTGTTCTTGATTAATAATGTAATGTTCTTGTATATAATCGGGTATTTAGGGTTCAAAAACGACCCGACTTGGTTTAGAGATCGACCGGATTTTTGTTTATATGATCTTGTATATAATTGAGTTTTTAGGGTTCGAAATTGACCCGATTTTGTATCTATTCATATAATTTGTGGACTATGATTTTGTATCGACCAAATTTGTGTTTGTATGATCTTGTATGATGTTGTGAACTGTGATTCATATAATTGTGGACTGTGATTATAGTAATTCATACAAACGTTTGTAATTATGGACTGTGATTGTATGGGTCATTTATGAAAATTTGTGTATATTGTGATGGGTTAGTGATTATTGATGGATTCTGATGGGTTAGTGTTTGGTTAGAGTAATGTGTATTAAATTGTTATGCAGCGAATATCATATGATCCACAATTTGTCTGAGTAATGCTCCAAGTTTTGATGAATGTCTCATTAGTAATGTATATTTAATTGTTAGTTATTTGGACGAACGTGTGATGTATTATTTGGTTGGACATATGTTTGTGAAAGTGGTTAAATTGTTGAATATAATATTCAAAGTTTTTCTTATATGATTGAGAATTGATGTGTATTATTGTCGTTGGGATAACATATGGTTTACGTTTAGTTTATTGAATTGTTTTTATGTTTATTGTTTCAGGATGGATAACATATTGCCGGGTCCAGTTAGTCATGACATTATCTTTGATAACGAGTATCATGTGAGTTCGGATGTTTGGGAGGGACATGAGCAGGGTCCTTTGGAGTGTTATTGTGGGAACATGAACATGCATATGTGGGTTTTGTCTGATGCACAGAATGACTTGTTGCATAGCATTGGTTTTGGTGTGTTTGCAAATTCGGGTGTGGTTTTGCAGAATGATGCGAGGCTTGTCACGACACTTGTGGAGAGGTGGCGTCCCGAGACCAACACCTTCTTCATGAGACAGGGGAAATGACAATGACTTTGGAGGATGTTGGCTACATCTTGGGTTTACCGGTTGCTCGACATGCGTTAGTTGGCGACGGTCTGGATAGTGGTTTGACACATTTTTCGAGACAGTGGTTTGAGCCGTTGGATGAAGAGGAGGTGAAGGTGGCATGGGCCAGAGCCGGCATAAAGTACACATAGTTGTATCAGAGATATGGGATGGATGATCCGGGTCCTGATACGAGGAGGATTGCTATCCACATATAGGCATACTTGCTCATGGTCGTTGGTTCCGTTCTATTTCCTACCAGTAGTAGGCATGTGGTGCACCCGAAGTACATTGGACACCTCCGCTATCTTCCAGGTGTGCATAGATGGTCTTGGGGTTCTGCGGTTTTTTCATATCTATATAGGGGGCTCGAGCATGCAGCACAGAAAGGGGCCAAGAGGATTGCTTGTTGTACGTGGTTGTTGCAGTTGTGGGCATATGAGCGGTTCTTGATTGAGAGACCTCTTTATGATCTTATCAGGGATTCATACCCAGTAGCTGAGTTCTCGGCTAGGCCGGTAGATGAGGTGGTAGCTGAGGAGGAGGAGGAGGCGGAGCCTAAGGGGAAGAAGGGGAAGAAGGGGAAAGGGGAAGGGGGAAGGGGGAAGGAGGTGAAAGGGAAAGAGGGGAAGGAGGTTTAGGGGAAGAAGGTGACGGAGGTGAAGGAGGTTAGGGGTAAGGGTAGGGGAAAGGGAGGGAAGGGTAAGGTGCAGGCTGATGTTGTTCCTGATGATCCTATGGATGAGGATGTTCTTGGGACTGGGATTGTTGTTAAGAGGAAACGGGCTATAGGTAGGCGTGATAGTAGATTGGCGCCTCATCATAGTTTGCCACATTATAGAGGCGAGTTTAATGGAGTTGCAGCTGATATTGTGGTGTGGACGCCATATGCCCACTTTCACGAGGTGGAGGAGGATTCAGATGGGGATCATGACATATCGGCTGAGGATTGGGAGGCTAATTTTTTTGGTCTTTCCAGGATTCTGGTGCTATGCTATGATGTTGTTGAGTATCAGCATTCTGATAGGGTGATGAGACAGTTCGGGTTGAGACAGGGTATCCCACGGTCACCTGTTAACATGACAGAGTATATGAAGCCTATGATTCCGTTTAATCCCTATGACTGGCGGGGTATATGGTTTGCTGAGATTGGTGAGTGGACCCGTTTTTGTTAGGTCACACAACACTATAGAAGGGGGTTGAATATAGTGTTTATACAATCAAATCGATTTCAACACAAGTCTGTAACAAAGATCAAGTATACTCAAATAAACTCTGTTACAATAGAACTGTTGTTCTCTCTCAGTGATGAACAATATCACTAAGAGCTGCTTAGGTTACAATGAATAATGTTCTCGATAATGATAACACATATAGTGTAAACCCTAAGCTGTGTTTATATAGTACACATTTACAAGATATCTTCTAATTGATATGAAATATAATTCTGTCTCCTAAAATATATCAATCAGATATCTTCTACAAGTCTTCTAGTCCTCTAACTTTTCATGCATATCTTCTTTTGTTTTAGTCCAGATCTTCTCCTATAAATCAGCTGCATTCCTTATCTGAAGTCTTCCCGCACTTAAGTCCTGATATATATCTTCTGACGCCTTAAGTTCTGATATTAAGTTCTGACTTCAGTAAGTTCTGATTTCAGTAAGTCCTAATAAGTCCTGTTGTTAAGTTCTGAAAACTAAACATAAATCAGATTAACATGACATCTCAAATATATCTAACAATCTCCCCCAACTTGTAAATTATGAAAAATATACAAGTTAATAGATTTGATGATGTCAAAAACATTTAAGTACAAATGCAATGAGAGTTTAATTAGACAACTAACTACAACTTATAGTCCTTGTAGCTTTAACCAATCTTATTGAGTCAATCTGAATCCAAAGTGATTCTTGACAAAGTTTGATATCAGCTTTTCTTCTTTATTCCTCAGGACTTGGGCTAGTGTAGCTTTGACTTATTTCAATTCTTCACCCTGACTTCCAATCTGGTAGATTGCAGTCCTAAGTGCTGAGATGTGATTTCTTTCCAAACCATCCCAAGTCTGATTACTCTTGTATGGGAAGAGTCTTCATTGTAGCACATACATTTCTCTTTCAGAATGACTTCAAGTTTAGCAGAATCCTTCTTCATTGGAATTTCACTTCCATCTTCTTCAACTATACTTGGAATGAATTCTGTAACCCTTGAACAAGAAATTCTTGCTTTATCCCTTATGGTCTTCATTATGAAATTTGACCATCTCCTGGTAATCTCAGACTTTATCTCTAAAAGATAATGAAAGTTTTGAAGTTCTTTCAGAGATTTGTTCAGCACATCTGATTCTGACATGTGATATGTTCTTCCATCTTCAAGAAATAGAATCAGATTTTCTTTGACATTATGTTTATCATGAGCATCCAGTACCACTTGAACAAATATAACCTTATCAAGATGTTTATGTGTAACTTCTTCAAGAGGTTTGTCAGTCAATAAAAATGGATCTCTTGTAAGCACTTCAACTCCTGTCTTGATTTTGGCTTCTTCAGAACCTAATCCAGCTCTGTCTCTTGCTTCTCTGGATTTCAATCCAACAGTCATGAAATCAGATAGAAGATGGCTTTTCTTTGGATCTGATGGATTAACATTCTTCCATAGGAGTTTTCTCTTATCAGTAAATGTCAATTTATTCATATCAACTTGAGCTTTGTCAGAGGTTGATGTCTTGATCAGGATTTGCTGTTTCTTCTGTAGCTTGCTGTTCTTCATTCTGAACAACTTGAGCTATGTCAGAGGTTGTTTTAGATTCTTCAGTTATCTTCCTTCTCTTCAGAGTTTGAACAGTTTCATCTACTACAGTAGCATCATCAAATACTTGAACCAGTTTGCATACAGGTTTCATCAGGATTTGAGGAATCTTTATCTCCTGTGGCTTTGTTGGTTCATCAATTTTTCCTTTCCCCTTATCTTTGGGATCAATCTGTGATCTTGTCTTGGGCTTTGAAGCCTCAGAATTTGACTTTTCCTTGATCACAATGCCTTTTACCTTAGGCCTTGGAGGTTTCTTAGTATCAGAAACTTTAGACTTTAGATTTGTCTTCTCAGCTGCAAATCTAGCTTCTTCCTCCTTGAGATTCTCTAAATCCATTCCAAGATTATGATTGAGAAATAGTCTTCTAGCAATCTCTTCATCAAGTGTCTGAATTTTAGGATCTTTGTAGTAGACAATAGTATGCTTTCCCTTTAGCTTCAGAGTTTACAAAAACTTCTGAGAGTCTTTACTTCCTCCTTGAATCAGAACATCAGAACTTGATATCAGATTTTGATTATCAAAACTTGCTATCAGATTTTGAATTTGAGCAGCTTCAGAACTTGTCTTCTTTTGTGTAGAAGATTTGCTAGCATCAGAAATTAGTTTCCTTGAAGAAACTTTGCTGCTTTGCCTCTGATCTTGACCTTGACCTTGACCCTTGCTAGGGTTTCCCTGGTCATCTTCTTTGTCATCCTTTTTCTTCAGTACTTGAGTATTAGAGCATTTGGACTTAATTACCTTCTTCCCCTTTTTGGCATCATCTGGTAGTAGGAGAGAGAGAAGAAGTTCTACTGAAGATTGAATTTCATTAAGTTGAGCTTTTTGAGAAGCTTGATTCTGCTGAACCTCAGTAATTTGGGCCTAGTTGCTATTCTTGAACCTTCTCAATAGCTTCAACTTTCTCAGAATTAGGTCTGATAAACCTCTTTTTATCTAGCTTGATCTCCATATCCAGCTTTTCAGCTTTTTCCAGAAGTTTTTCAACCTTTTCAGTGAGTTATAGAGTGTTGACCTTGAAGAGACTTGATACTTAGAGTTGTGACTTTGAGTTGTGTCTTGAAATCAGAGTTAGTCAACAACTCATCAGCTTTAGCAATATGCTCTGTCAGAACTTTTGAGCTTGGAATGAAATCAGATTCATTCCACTTCTTGGTCCACTCCACTTCCTCTGTGAGTTTCTTCCCAAGGAATAGGAGCTTCTTTTTCAACAAACTTTTGAATCAATGCCTCCTTTCCAAGAATGGGAGTATTTATTGGAGCACTGTCTCCAGAACTTGCTAACATATCCTCATCTTCTGACAACACAAGAGTGTGTGTAACAGAAGGAGATTCTGCAGTAACTTCATCTAAATTCTGATCATCAGAATTTATCTCCAGAATTGGAGCTGTTGGTATCTCAGCCTGTAAGATAGAAGAAGTAGCAATAGTTGGCTGAGCTGCAGTTGGAGCTTCCAGATAGAGCACAGTTGGAATGATCAGCCTGTGGATGTCAATTTCAGGACTTAATCCTAAATCTTCAACTGTTGTTGCTTTAACTGGAGAGACAGGAGGTGTGATCACTATTTCTAGAATAGTGTCTTTAGCTTGAGGTGGGAATGGTAAAGCTTCAATTTTAACAGGTTTTGATGAGATCAGAGATTCCTGATCCCCTTCCTTAGCTTCTTCTGTATCCTCAGAGTGAGGTTGTGCCAAATGCCTTCATGCTCTCTGTTTCTTTAATCTCCTGGATGGTGTAGGAGTTGCTTTATTAGCATCAAAACTTGAAGTTCTTTTTCTCTTCAAAATATCAGAATTTTCAGCTTTAGTTTCTTTCTGAGAAGTAGCCTTTTCAGCCTCCACAGTCACAGGTTCCGATGCATGAATCTGGACTTGCTCCTCTTCTTCATCAGACTCATCCCTTAGAATCATCCTTCTTCTCCTTAATGGAGATTTGGGAACATATTTTTCTCTTGAAGGTTTGGGTCTTGATGTTGTAGCAAATGGTTGTGGTTGTGAGGATTGTGCTGGTTTGAAATATGTTCTGATGGTTGGTTGTGGTTGTGGTTGAGAAGTTTGAGCTATTTGTGTAGTGGTTGTAGGTGCTGATGGAGGTTGGGATGGTTGCACATCAGGATATATAGCACTGTATGTGAGAGGGTCAGAGTTTACTAAGACCTGTTTGACTGACTGTGGAATTTGGAGGGGTCTCAGTACAGCCTTCTTATTATCAGTAGATAATAAGTCAGTGAATCCCCTTTTTGCAAGTTTAAAGGGTTCAATCAACTCAATAGCTAGTTGGGCCTTATCAGAACTACAGAAACTGTAAATAAGTTGGCAAAATATAGCAAAATATACAGTATTTCTGTCCTCTTGCATCCTATCCCTATAAATCCTAACATAGCACTAGCATAATTAAAATGAGTTTGATTAATGAGAGCATACCCGATTTGCTGACTCAGGATTGGGATTGTATCAAAGTTGGAGCACTTGTTGGTGAAGGCCTTGGTGATGCAGTCGAAAAAGAAACTCCACTCCCTCCTAATGTGGGGCCTCTTCAATTGTCCCAGCTTGGACAAAGACTTTTCATAACCAAGGTTTGCCATCATCTGTTGAAGAGCTGGTTCCCCAACTTGCAAACTGTAAACACAGTTTTCTGGAAGATGTAAAGCTTGTCGAACAGTTGACAATATAACCAAGTGTTCATCTTCCCCTGTTGTAAATATGATGCTTGGGGACCCATTTGCACCACCATCATCGTAAACACCAGTCCTCCAAAACTCCAGTACTTGAGTTCCAGATAGTGCTTCTGGTTGGGTCAATGCATACCCAATCTCACTGTTAGCAAGAAAGTCCTGAACGAAGTGAAGATCTGATGGAGCTTCGTCCTTGCTAAGAATAGCCATGTAGTTGTTGGGAACAAACTTGGCTCCATTTAAAATGATGTCCTTTGGTGCCATTTCTGTGAGAAATAAGTGAGAAAGTTGTGTGTATAGAAGGTGTTTGATAGAATGCCTGTAAGAAAATAGCTTCAGAGAATATTAGAAAGAGAGAGAGAATAATAGAGACAAGAAAAGAATTAGAAAGTAGGTAAAAGATTGTAAAATCTTTTAACTCCCATATTTATACTCTCTCCACTCAACAGCTCTCTTTGGAAGTAAAACAAACACTTTACACCTGTCAGCCAGTAAATAGTTAAAGCAGTAGTTGGTGGGCACGAGAAATAAGCAGTAATAATTGTGCACATGCAGTTGTCAAGGCAAACACGTTTCCCACTAACCAAATGATTATGACTAGTTTTTATCTCACTTAATTATTTACTGATAGAATATGACCGTTACAGTAAAACCACAAATAAGTCAAGTAAATAAATAATGCCACGTAAGCATCAGAGTTTTAGGACTTGACTATTATCAGAATTTAATGGTCATCAGAATCTGGCTTCTGTACTCAAAAAGTGAATGTCTGTTTCTGTGATTCTTCATACATTACTGACTGGGTTCTTCAGAGTTTAATCATCAGAACTTTCATTAGAACTTGTCCTCAGAATTTATGCAAATAATACTTAACTAATTGTCAAAAACAACTTAATCACCACAGTAATTTTCATCATTCACATGGAGTGTGAGTGTGTGCATTTGTAAATGATCAGATAAAGATTAAAGTCTGATAAACTTCAGAATATCTTAGAAATAAGGCATAACTAAAGAAAATGCTTAAAATCTGTCTTTAATTTTGAAGTCTACTATAGAATAAATTTATGCAAGAGTCCACCTCAACTGTTTGTGCGCATTTTATGCATCTTTTGACATTCTTTTTACAGTGGCTTCTCAGTGTAAATGAAGTCACAACAGCTATCAGAATTTATGATATTATCAGAGTATTTCTCCAGTAATCAGAGAATGTGAAAAGTCACCAAGAAACATTTATTTGCTTTTCTAATGCATATTACTTAATACCAGCAATGCACTTGGGTCTTCCCTTTCACATATTTACTCTAGATCTCAAAGGAGTACCTGATTTTGATTTTCTTCTTTTCTTTTCTTCAGATAAGTGAGGCTTATCAAGCATGTAGTTCATCCTTAAGATTTACTGACATCAGAATTTGACAGATAAGAAGCAAAAATCTAGTTTGTGACTTAGTAATAAGATACACAAAGTAAATTTGACTAAGCTCAAAATTAGAATTTGCTTGTGTTAATGAATTTCCACATAAACAACTAATTCAAACATGGGATTTCTAGTATGTTAAAGACTACTAGCTCAGCATCTAGCACAGTAATCCTCATTGGAATGAATAGCCACAGAACATTCAAAACACTATCAGAGTATATAAAATCATATCAGATAACGATCATTATTTAATATATTACAGTTTAAGCATAGATTACATAAAGATAAGATAATCTGTAAACACTGATCATAAAGTCTGATGCATGAGAACAAAATCTAAGCAGATTTTGAGAAAAAACTTGAAACCATTCCAAGTTCATTTACCAGTCTTGTAAAAGTAGCTTCACATAGTGGTTTGGTGAAGATATCTGCTAGTTGCTGATCTGTTGGAATAAAATACAATTCCACTGTACCTTCCAACACATGTTCCCTTATGAAATGGTACCTAATGTTGATGTCATTGAGTGTTGAACTGGATTTTCTGTCATAGCAATAGCACTTTGATTATCACAGTAAATGGGTATTTTAGAAAATTCTAACCCATAGTCCGATAACTGATTCTTGATCCAAAGAATCTGTGCACAACAGCTTTCTGCAGAAATATATTCTGCTTCTACAGTTGATGTGGAAATTGATTTATGCTTCTTGCTAAACCAAGAAACCAATCTGCCTCCAAGAAATTGGCAGCTTCCACTAGTGCTTTTTCTGTCTATTTTGCATCATGCAAAATCTGCATCTGAGTAACCTATTAGCTTAAAATTGATTCTCTAGGATACCACAATCCTAGATCAGCTGTACCCTTGAGGTACTTGAAAATTCTTTTCACAGCTATTAGATGAGGTTCTCTTGGATCAGCCTGAAATCTTGCACAAAGACAGGTAGCATACATGATATCAGGTCTACTAGCAGTTAAATAGAGTAAAGAGTCAATCATACCTCTGTAGTTAGTAATATCTACTGTAATAACCCCCAAAATTTTGAACTTTTTGTAACCCTTATAAATATTGTTTTAGCTGAATGAGAAAACTTTTCATGCCACACTATGTAGGGGTTCTGTTATGGATATTCTGAGATTTTATTAGTACTCTATATGGTATATAAGTGTATGTAAAGATCGTCAGAATCCAATTCCGAACACTTTGATTTTTCCCGGAAATCCACTAGATACGGAAAGAATTGAGTATAAGGTAACAGGAATAGAGGATCATAAAAAGGAATATAATGTATTGAGAAAGGTTAAGAGAACCTAAGTAATAAGATCCCGGGTATGATCCCCCAAACGATAAACGAAAACGAAAGTTAAGCGAACCGTATAACAGATCAGCGGTCATTAGGCAAGCAATTAGGAAGTTAATCAAAGAGATTAGAGGGGATGATGTCATCCAACCAATGAGAAGAGGACAAAGAGGGAAGGATGACACCACATGATGACATAAGCATTACAAAGGGAGGAAGGAAATGTGGTTGAATTAGAACCACACAAAGTTTAAGGCTAAAAAGGTAATTAACCAAAAAAAAAACAAAACTACATCCACCAAGCCAAAACAAATCATTTTTCACCAAAACAAAATTCTATTTCTCATCACCAAGAACATTGCTCTCGGCTTTTTGCATTTTCAAAGGGAAATTTTTCAAAATCCAAGATCCAAGCTTCCTAAATTGGTAAGATAATTCCCTAGTATTCCTTATGCATAGTTATGGCTATATTATGAGTTTAAGCATCCCATTCATTCTCTATCTTCTCCAATAAATCAATGAAGAAGACAATGAATAGTGATTTCAAGGTTTTTAACTAGATTTTTCTTGCTTTTCCTTTAAGATCCAAGCATTCCTAAGACTCTTCAAGGCTTCCTAAGGCTTCCTAGCTACTCACACCACTTCAAGGAAGGTATATCATCTCCAAACCCTAGCTTTACTTTGTATATTAGGATGATTTTGGTTGATATGGTATTAGAGTAGCTTAATGATGGTTGGTTTAGAGTTGGGTTGGAATGGTGGAGATTGGAATGTTGAAATCTTATGATTTGGTTAAAGATTGTAGTATAGTTTAAATTCAAGTTTTAAGATTAAGTGAATTGATTATAATGAGTTGATTTGGGGCTGTTGTAATGTAGTTTGGATGGAGTTTTGATTGGGTTGTGAATTGGGATTGAATTGTGGTGGATTTGGAATGGTTTAAATTTGGGAAATCGCGTAAACATAGCCGTCGTAATGTCCTTTTTACTTTAGACTGCTTTTGTTCATAACATTAGGACCCGAAAACTCCCTTCTAGGTTTTGACCATTACCATGATTAGAAAGTACATGTTACGAGCTTCGTTTTGATATGTGGTTCGTTTGATTCCGATGTACGGTTTAGGAGAAACGACCGTTTTAAGTAATGGCGTTTCGCAAACGAAACATTTCCTCTCGCCTTACTTTGAAACATAGGTTAAAGACCAAAAAGGGTTAATTAGTGTATGAAACAATTATGTTAAGTGTGTTAGGCAGTTGGTAAGACACTCGCGAAGGAATCGCCTTAAAACTCATAATAGTTAAATTATTAAAAATGGTGGAGCCGAGGGTACTCGAGTGACTTAAGAGAATCAGTAAGCGCAGAGCAAACGTTAGAGTCTAAGTTGGTTAAAGTATAGATTTACAAGTGACTTTGGTTTAATTCCAACTTACTTGTTGTTTATAGGTTACCAGACTCGTCCCGAGCCATTTGTAACCCCCAGTCGCTCAGGCAAGTTTTCTATCCGTTATACTGTTGTTGTGATGTATACACTTGTATATGCATTTTCTTGTGATAGATGCATGATGGTTAAATTAGCAAATTTTTGCGATATATTGTAGCATGTGATATGGTACATATGCATGCCTGTTTCGTATTGTTGCCATATATATCTGTTGGTTCAGTTGATAATACCTATGCTAGAGAATAGCGGTAATTTGCATATACCCTTAGTATAGGGACACAAAGGTGAAAACATTTTCTAAAACCGGGAGTCGAGGATCCTGAGTAGATTATATATATATATATTTATATATATATGGTTATAGTTTCAAAACTATTAATCGAATAAGGTTTATTCGATAACTTTATATTATTTAATGAATATTATTTCGAATATTCATTCGAGGGCTTATGACTCAGCTTATTTATTTATTGAATATTATTTCGAATATTCATTCGAGGGCTTATGACTGAGCTTATTTATTTATTGAATATTATTTCGAATATTCATTCGAGGGCTTATGACTCGGCTTATTTTATTTATTGAATATTATTTCGAATATTCATTCGAGGGCTTAAGACTCAGTTTATATTATTTAATGATTATTAATTGGATATTCATTTGAGGATGTATGACTCCTTTATTTATTTAATGAATATTATTTATAATATTCATTCGAGGTATTATGACTCCGCGTATTATTTAATATTCTTTATTTTATTAAAGAATAATGTTCGATAATCAAACTTACTTTTGATTATTCAAATAAAGATAGTACTTTCGTATAAGTATATCTTTGGTTATTTAATACTCATTTCAAGTATAAGTCTTACAACTTCTACTTCAATTATTTGTATAAAGATTATTCTTTATGGGAATATTATTTAAATAATAATATTCAGATATTTTCTAATATTTGGGGACTGATTTACTTTATTAAATCAGCATTACTCCAAACACCCTTTAAAGTGTTTTCGAGTCTTTAAAATGATTTTTAAAAGTTAGAGCGGATCCCAAAACTCATTTTTTTTATTTAAGATCTTCCTTTTTAAAGGGGATTTAAATACTCGCTCAAAACCTGAGGGATCCGACTCTATGGTGTATTTTATATTCGCAACAAGGTTGCAGTTTTGGTAAATGAATTGATTACTTACCCAACGTTCGGGAAGTAAGTCCATCTATCGAGTCGGCATAAGCAACATGGGCTCAGTGGGCGTCCATGATAGTGTAAGTGGCTCAGTGGGAGTCCATCAAATGCATAAGTGGCTGAGTGGCAGTCCAACATAAGGTCCTATTGCGACCAGGGTGATGACCAGTGGGGAATTCGTCCATCTACTAGTAGAAAAGGTTACTTATTGGTATCTTTGCCTGATCAGCAAGATATCGGGTTTATGCCACAATTCTTTTTCCCTTCCAAAAATTCATTGGATGTTACAAACTCTGTTCATACTTTACATGACAGAGGTTTTCAGGGACTGTATAAAGAAGATGTATTTGTGGATATATATATCGGAACTTAATGAAGTATATCATTACTTCATTTCCTTCAATAATACTTCAAAGATTTAATCTATTCAAATCTGTCTTGTAGTCTCATCTATGTGATGAACTGTTGAAAGCTCATTATACTTTGAACAGTGGTAGTTTAAGTAGCTTTATAAATGATATAAGTATAGTGAAGTATTTGGTAACTTCATCCCTTGTTTTTACTTATATCCGGTAAGTAATTATCTTACACTTGATAAAGGATTCTAGTAAGTATCCATTTAGATACTTGTATTATTCTTATCACTATATATTATCTTGCGAGCTGTAAGGTTCACTCTTGCTTTATTTCTTCATCACACAACAACAGTTAGGAAAGATGACCAGACTCCAGCAGACCCAGCGCAAGCGCGTGGGAAGCGTCCCGCATCTTCCCGTTGATGTTGTAGCTGCTATAGCTGCAGAGGTAGATCTATTCGCAGATCAGGCATTCTACTTTTGAGAATCAATTATGTATAATTATAACTTGTGGCAGATAATGGCAATTAACTGTAAATTTATCAAGTAATCATTTTGGGTTGTAATAACTGTTAATTGTGGATTCAAAGACTGGTACTTATTTCAATTTCATCACTGAGACTATAACGGGTTGTGGTGTGTGTTAGTGTGGGGTCACAACTTGAGGTTATTTATTATTAATTCAGTTAAGTGATATCGTGGAAAGAAAGACCGTGACGACCCGGATCCCTGACCCCAGATCTGGGGGTGTTACAGAAATGGTATCAGAGCTAAGCGTTATAAACCTCAGAGATGATGCGACGATATAATAATAAACTCACAAATGATAATAAGAACTCTTGCCAAGTTCATGGTCGGACTACCTAAAGTAGTGCTGACAGTCAAAACCCTTACGGGAACCCTTATATGTATCATGATAGTAACTTAGCTCGTTTAATGTGTAGGCAGCATGAGATAGAGGACCCTGAGCTGTTCGAGCGTGAGCATGATGAGGCACTGCTAGATGTCGAGGATCAGGAGGAGCCTGAGATGGAGGAGGGTGAGGAGGCACCCTCAGAGGAGTCAGAGACGGAGGTCATTGCTATTTCAGATGAGGAGGACCCCTCAGAGGAGTCAGAGACGGAGGTCATTGCTATTTCAGATGAGGAGGACCCCTCAGAGGAGTCAGAGACAGAGGTCATTGCTATTCCAGATGAGGAGGACCCGGATGAGGTCCCAGTAGCTGAGGAGCGTGTCGGACCTATGGTAGTGTACGTTGGTACCCCTTTACCCACACTTCCGGTGGTCAGAGCTCCTACCCCTCCACCACTATCTTGGATCCCCTATGAGGACAGCTCAGAGACCCATACTTCCGAGCCTAGGCAGACTGAGGAGGCACCCCCAGCGGCTTCGGATTCACCACCTCTCGACCCTGCCCACAGGCAGTCTTTGTTATCCCACGGCTATGTTCAGGATGTACTGAGGACCCGAGTGGCTGTTGCTGAAGCCCGACTGGATGAGGCCAGGAGGGAGTTGGATGCGGAGAGGGCGGGTAGGCGTACCCGAACTTATGAGACTAGGGCAGCTATACCCCGATCCTTGAGGAGGGAGCTGACGGGGATAGAGCTCACATCCCGAGCGAGACTCAGATCCCTCCAGGGGGATAGGCATGGTAGGATCTCCAGGCGGCAGGCCGACTATATCTTCCGTCGTGCGATGGAAAGGGTATGGGAGCTGACCCGCTCCGGTGTGTGATTCAAGATTGACGATGGGATAGTCTAGTTGTCTAGTTAGTCGAGGCCTTAGTAAGAGCCAATTTTCCGGGATAGTTGACTTGTATATAGCATCCCTTTTTCTGACTAGACAGATAGACTCTTGTGTATCACTTTTGGGACAGATGGCTGTAGCACTGTTGTACTTTTGACCAGATCAAACTATGTATTTCTCGCATTATGTATATATTTATTTCCTTTCTGTTCAGTTCCTTAGTGACGAGATCACTGTTTTTATCATTATTAGTATTGCACTTCTTATTAGAACTGTCATAATGTAATAGAATTGCGAGATACGTTCTCCCCATTATAAGAGTTGTGTAAGGCACAATGTTGAGTATGATTGTGACCTAACGTTGAATTTCCTAATATTTTTTTTATTATCAGTATCATGCCACCAAGAAAGATTGGGACTAGGGCGAACCCTGGATCTGAGGACCAGGGAAGCCATAATCAGGACAATAGGAACCAGGAACACAGTGAAGAGGAAGATGAGGATTATGTGGAACAGGATGACTCCCTGTATGAAGAGGAAGAGGAAACATATGATGTTGAGGGATTTGAGATAGAGGCTGAAGAAGGAGAAACTGAGGTTGAGCAACCAGTACCAAACCCAGGCATGGATCCCATGGGCCAGTTCATGCAACTACTAAGGAAGAACTTGGAACGTCAACCCAACCCACCCCCTCAAGGAAATAACAATGTTGTGGCAAACTCTTTCAGGGCTTTTAAGTCCTTAAGCCCCCTGAGTTCCACGGATCAGCCGACCCAGTTGAGGCAAGGGCATGGTTAAAGGAAATGGAGAAATCCTTTGAGATTTTGAGTACCGATGAGGCACAGAAGACTGTATTTGCTACCTACCTTCTGAAAGGAGAGGCCAACTACTGGTGGGAGGCCAAGAAAAACATGGAGACAGATGCTATCATAACCTGGGAGAGATTCAGTCAGTTGTTTCTGGGAAAGTATTTCCGAGGTTTATGGAAAACCAGATGGAGCTCAAGTTCTTGGAGCTAAAGCAGAATAACTTATCTGTAGCAGAGTACGAAGCGAAATTTACTGAGTTATCAAGGTTTGTGCCGGAGTTTGTGAGCATCGAGGAAAAGAAAGCTAGAAGGTTTCAGCAGGGACTGAAACCGTGGATTCAGAATAGGGTGGCAATCCTTGAGCTTACGGATTATGCCACTCTGGTGCAAAAGGCAACGATTGTAGAAGCCGGAAGTGAATAGATGCAGAAGGAAAGGGAGAAGAAGGGAATAAAGAGCAAAAGTATGAGCATGGATGGAGGTTCCGCATGAAGGAGCTTCCCAACTAGATTTAATCGAGGAGCAGTGTCCCTACCGGGAAAGAACACTGGGTTTAAGTGGCCAATGAGCGTGAGTGTGAGCCAGAGCGGCCAGAAGTCAAGAATGTCCTATTCCAACCAGTCTCGACCCCCATTGCCAGCCTGTAACACTTGTGGAAGGATGCACACTGGGGAGTGTAAAGGAAAGCCAGTAACCTGATTTAAGTGCGGTCGGGAAGGTCACTATTCAACTAAGTGCCCTTCATCAACCCCTGCCGTCATTCCAACCACCACTTGTCATCAGTGTGGACGCCCGGGTCATTGGAAGAGGGAATGCCCAATGAACAAAGCAGCAGCTTCGGGAGCAAGCAGGGCTGCTTCTAATAAGCCACCTACTGCAAGGACTTTCAACATGACAGTCCAGGATGCTATGAAAGATTCAGATGTGATAGCAGGTACCCTTTCTCTAAATTCAGTCAGTGCAAACATTTTATTTGATTCAGGAGCAACTAAATCTTTTATATCAAAGGACCTTGCGCGTAAGTTAAGACTTAAGGCTGAACCCTTGATAGAACCCTTACAAGTAGAAATAGCCAATCATGAGATTATTCATGTTAACCAGATTCACCCCGCCTGTGAGATAGGCATAGGGGAGCAATCTTTTAGTGTTGATCTGATTCCTTTTAAATTAGGGGAGTTTGATGTAATTTTGGGAATGGACTGGCTATCTAGCAATGATGCTCAGATAGACTGTAAAGGGAAGAAAGTTAAGTTAAATATCCCAGGGAAGAAAGAAGTTATATTTAGAGGAAAGAGGCAGACGCAGAAATTTTTGACTATGGCCCAGGCCAGAAGGATACTACGAAAAGGAAATGAGGTCTACCTAGCCTATGTGGTGGACACGTAGAAGGAGGTGCCCAACTTACAAGATATTCCGGTAGTCAACGAATTTGAAGACGTATTCCCACAAGACCTTCCGGGATTACCACCCGATAGAGTGATTGAATTTGCTATTAAGTTGGCCCCACGGACGGCGCCGGTTTCAAAAGCACCTTACCGGTTTGCCCCGTTAGAAATGAAGGAATTAGCTATCCAATTGCAGGAACTCTTGGATAAGGGTATGATAAGACCCAGTGTGTCTCCGTGGGGAGCACCAGTTTTATTTGTTAAAAAGAAAGATGGGAGTATGAGGCTGTGCATCGACTATCGAGAGTTGAACCAGCTAACCATAAAGAACAGGTACCCATTACCTAGAATAGATGATCTGTTCGACCAGTTAAAGGATGCTGTTTATTTTTCCAAGATTGACCTGAGAACTGGATATCACCAACTAAAGATTAAACCCGAAGCTATTTCCAAGACAGCGTTCCGTACCAGGTATGGGCATTATGAGTTCTTGGTATTGTCCTTTGGATTAACCAACGCCCCAATGGCTTTTATGGACTTAATGAATAGAGTATTTAAGAAGTACTTGGACAAGTGTGTGATAGTTTTTATCGATGATATTTTGATCTACTCAAGGACTGAGGCAGAACATGTAGAGCATTTGAGGATAGCTCTAGGAATACTCAGAGAGGAACAGTTGTATGCCAAATTCTCGAAGTGTGAATTCTGCCGGAATGAAGTACAGTTTTTAGGACATGTGATCAATAAAGAAGGAGTATTGGTCGACCCCTCTAAGATAGAGGCGGTCTCAAATTGGGAAAGGCCAACCACACCCACAGAGGTAAGGAGTTTCATAGGATTGGCCGGCTACTATCGTAGATTTGTACAGGACTTTGTGAAGATCGCAGCCCCTTTGACACGACTTACTCGTAAGACAGAGAAGTTTGAATGGACGGAGAAATGCGAGAACAGTTTTCAGGAATTAAAGAAAAGGTTGGTAACGGCCCCGGTGTTGGCATTGCCAGACGAAAAAGGAGATTTTGTGATATATAGGGACGCGTTGCACAAAGGATTAGGGTGTGTGCTTATGCAGCACGGTAAGGTGATTGCGTATGCGTCGAAACAACTGAAGGAATACGAGATTAGATATCCTACTCATGACCTTGAGCTCGCGGCAATAGTTTTTGCCTTAAAAATTTGGAGGCACTACTTGTATGGAGAGAAGTGCGAGATTTTCACAGACCATAAGAGCCTCAAGTATATATTTACACAGAAAGAGCTCAACATGCGCCAGAGGAGATGGTTAGAACTAATCAAGGACTATGATTGTGAGATTCTCTATCATCCGGGGAAAGCCAATGTGGTGGCTGATGCCCTTAGTAGAAAGGAAAGACTCAGAATGATAACGACTTCGGAAGAATTGATAAGGGATTTTGAGAGAATGGAAATAGAAGTAAAGGTAACCGGAACCGGAACTGAAAAGCTTTTTGAGATCTCAATGCAGCCAGAGTTATTGGAAAAGATCAGATTGTGCCAAGAGAAAATAATGAATGAAGGCAGAAAGTCAATGACTGGAGAAGAGATCCATACGGAGAAAGATGATAAAGGGATAATGAGGTACTCTTACCGGATTTGGGTTCCAAACGTTCAAGAGCTTAAAGATGAGATTTTGGATGAAAGCCATAGTTCAAGGTATTCCATTCACCCGGGAAGTACCAAGATGTATAGGGATTTGAAGGAATATTACTGGTGGCCCAACATGAAGAGGGACGTAGCAGAATGGGTAAACAAATGTTTGACTTGCCAAAGAGTAAAGGCAGAACACCAGAGACCTGGTGGACTTTTACGACCCCTGGAGATTCCCGAATGGAAATGGGAACAGATAGCGATGGATTTTGTTGTAGGCTTGCCAAGGACGAAAGCCAATCATGACGCCATATGGGTAATTATAGACCGACTGACAAAGTCAGCTCATTTCATTCCTATCAATGAGAGATACATAGTCGATAGACTGGTGGACATTTACCTTAAGGAAATAGTGACGCGACATGGAGTCCCAGCGTCCATTGTCTCAGACCGAGACCCCAGGTTCAACTCCAGATTTTGGAGGAGCTTTCAGGAATGTGCGGGGACCAAGTTAAATATGAGTACCGCATACCATCCCCAGACGGATGGGCAGAGTGAAATGACCATCCAGACACTAGAGGATATGTTGAGAGTCCGTGCAATAGACTTTAAAGGAAGTTGGGATGATCACTTGCCTTTGATCGAGTTTTCTTATAACAATAGCTTTCATGCTAGCATCGGAATACCGCCTTATGAGGCCCTGTACGGAAGAAGGTGTCGATCTCCCTTATACTGGGATGAAGTAGGGGAGCGGAAGATGCTCGGACCCGAAGTGGTCCAAAGGACCAAAGATATAGTGGATCTTATCAGAGGACGGCTTGTAGCAGCCCAAGACAGACAGAAGAAATATGCAGACCTAGCCCGAAAGGATAAGGAATATGAAGTCGGGGACTTAGTACTGCTAAAGGTATCCCCTTGGAAGAAATTAATGAGGTTCGGAAAGAAAGGAAAACTAAGCCCAAGATACATTGGACCTTTTGAGATATTAAGATGGATTGGAAAGTTAGCTTACGAGCTAGCCTTACCCCCTAACTTGCAATAAGTTCATAATGTGTTCCATGTGTCAATGCTAAGGAAGTATCATCGGGATGCCAGACACATAGTGGAGTACGAATAGGTGGATATGCAACCAGATCTGACGTACGTGGGGAAGCCAGTATAAGGGAGATTGACACCTTCTTCAGAGTACTATGGCAGAATCATAATGTGGAACAGGTGCTTCAGAACAAAGTGATCAAGCTAGTCAGTGTACTATGGCAGAATCATAATGTGGAAGAATCAACTTGGGAACTAGAGAGTGCAATGCTAGAAAAGTACCCCCATTTGTTTTCTATTTGATTACCGGGACGGAATCCTTTTAAGGAGGGGAGACTGTAATAACCCCCAAAATTCTGAACTTTTTGTAACCCTTATGAATAGTGTTTTAGCTGAATGAGAAAACTTTTCATGCCACACTATGTAGGGGTTCTGTTATGGATATTCTGAGATTTTATTAGTACTCTATATGGTATAATATAAGTGTATGTAAAGATCGTCAGAATCCAATTCCGAACACTTTGATTTTTCCCGGAAATCCACTAGATACGGAAAGAATTGAGTATAAGGTAACAGGATAAAAAGGATTTAAAATTCAAGGATTTTAATAGAGGATCATAAAAAGGAATATAATGTATTGAGAAAGGTTAAGGTAACCTAAGTAATAAGATCCCGGGTATGATCCCCCAAACGATAAACGAAAATCCAAAGTTAAGCGAACCGTATAACAGATCAGCGGTCATTAGGCAAGCAATTAGGAAGTTAATCAAAGAGATTAGAGGGGATGATGTCATCCAACCAATGAGAAGAGGACAAAGAGGGAAGGATGACACCACATGATGACATAAGCTTGACAAAGGGAGGAAGGAAATGTGGTAGAATTAGAACCACACAAAGTTTAAGGCTAAAAAGGTAATTAACCAAAACAAAAACAAAACTACATCCACCAAGCCAAAACAAATCATTTTTCACCAAAACAAAATTCTATTTCTCATCACCAAGAACATTGCTCTCGGCTTTTTGCATTTTCAAAGGGAAAATTTTTAAAATCCAAGATCCAAGCTTCCTAAATTGGTAAGATAATTCCCTAGTATTCCTTATACATAGTTATGGCTATATTATGAGTTTAAGCATCCCATTCATTCTCTATCTTCTCCAATAAATCAATAAAGAAGACAATGAATAGTGATTTCAAGGTTTTTAACTTGATTTTTCTTGCTTTTCCTTTAAGATCCAAGCATTCCTAAGACTCCTCAAGGCTTCCTAAGGCTTCCTAGCTACTCACACCACTTCAAGGAATGTATATCATCTCCAAACCCTAGCTTTACTTTGTATATTAGGATGATTTTGGTTGATATGGTATTAGAGTAGCTTAATGATGGTTAGTTTAGAGTTGGGTTGGAATGGTGGAGATTGGAATGTTGAAATCTTATGATTTGGTTAAAGATTGTAGTATAGTTTAAATTCAAGTTTTAAGATTAAGTGAATTGATTATAATGAGTTGATTTGGGTCTGTTGTAATGTAGTTTGGATGGAGTTTTGATTGGGTTGTGAATTGGGATTGAATTGTGGTGGATTTGGAATGGTTTAAATTTGGGAAATCGCGTAAACATAGCTGTCGTAATGTCCTTTTTACTTTAGACTGCTTTTGTTCATAACATTAGGACCCGAAAACTCCCTGCTAGGTTTTGACCATTGCCATGATTAGAAAGTACATGTTACAAGCTTCGTTTTGATATGTGGTTCGTTTGATTCCGATGTACGGTTTAGGAGAAACGACGGTTTTAAGTAACGGCATTTCGCGAATGAAACATTTCCCCTCGCCTTACTTTGAAACATAGGTTAAAGACCAAAAAGGGTTAATTAGTGTATGAAACAATTATGTTAAGTGTGTTAGGCAGTTGGTAAGACACTCGCGAAGGAATCGCCTTAAAATTCATAATGGTTAAATTATTAAAAATGGTGGAGCCGAGGGTACTCGAGTGACTTAAGAGAATCAGTAAGCGCAGAGCAAGCGTTAGAGTCTAAGTTGGTTAAAGTATAGATTTACAAGTGACTTTGGTTTAATTCCAACTTACTTGTTGTTTATAGGTTACCAGACTCGTCCCGAGCCATTTGTAACCCCCAGTCGCTCAGGCAAGTTTTCTATCCGTTATACTGTTGTTGTGATGTATACACTTGTATATGCATTATCTTGTGATAGATGCATGATGGTTAAATTAGCAAATTCTTGCGATATATTGTAGCATGTGATATGGTACATATGCATGCCTGTTTTATATTCTTGCCATATATATCTGTTGGTTCAGTTGATAATACCTATGCTAGAGAATAGCGGTAATTTGTATATACCCTTAGTATAGGGACCCAAATGTGAAAACATTTTCTAAAACCGGGAGTCGAGGATCCCGAGTAGATTTTATATATATATATATATTTATATATATATATATATTTATATATATATATTTATATATATATATATTGTTATAGTTTCAAAACTATTAATCGAATAAGGTTTATTCGATAACTTTATATTATTTAATGAATATTATTTCGAATATTCATTCGAGGGCTTATGACTCAGCTTATTTATTTATTGAATATTATTTCGAATATTCATTCGAGGGCTTATGACTCAGCTTATTTATTTATTGAATATTATTTCGAATATTCATTCGAGGGCTTATGACTCGGCTTATTTTATTTATTGAATATTATTTCGAATATTCATTCGAGGGCTTAAGACTCAGTTTATATTGTTTAATGATTATTAATTGGATATTCATTTGAGGATGTATGACTCCTTTATTTATTTAATGAATATTATTTATAATATTCATTCGAGGTATTATGACTCCGCGTATTATTTAATATTCTTCATTTTATTAAAGAATAATGTTCGATAATCAAACTTACTTTTGATTATTCAAATAAAGATAGTACTTTCGTATAAGTATATCTTTGGTTATTTAATACTCATTTCAAGTATAAGTCTTACAACTTCTACTTCAATTATTTGTATAAAGATTATTCTTTATGGGAATATTATTTAAATAATAATATTCAGATATTTTCTAATATTTGGGGACTGATTTACTTTATTAAATCAGCATTACTCCAAACACCCTTTAAAGTGTTTTCGAGTCTTTAAAATGATTTTTAAAAGTTAGAGCGGATCCCAAAACTCATTTTTTTTATTTAAGATCTTCCTTTTTAAAGGGGATTTAAATACTCGCTCAAAACCTGAGGGATCCGGCTCTATGGTGTATTTTATATTCGCAACAAGGTTGCAGTTTTGGTAAATGAATTGATTACTTACCCAATGTTCGGGAAGTAAGTCCATCTATCGAGTCGGCATAAGCAACATGGGCTCAGTGGGCGTCCATGATAGTGTAAGTGGCTCAGTGGGAGTCCATCAAATGCATAAGTGGCTGAGTGGCAGTCCAGCATAAGGTCCTATTACGACCAGGGTGATGACCAGTGGGGAATTCGTCCATCTACTAGTAGAAAAGGTTACTTATTGGTATCTTTGCCTGATCAGCAAGATATCAGGTTTATGCCACAATTCTTTTTCCCTTCCAAAAATTCATTGGATGTTACAAACTCTGTTCATACTTTACATGACAGAGGTTTTCAGGGACTGTATAAAGAAGATGTATATGTGGATATATATATCGGAACTTAATGAAGTATATCATAACTTCATTTCCTTCAATAATACTTCAAAGATTTAATCTATTCAAATCTGTCTTGTAGTCTCATCTATGTGATGAACTGTTGAAAGCTCATTATACTTTGAACAGTGGTAGTTCAAGTAGCTTTATAAATGATATAAGTATAGTGAAGTATTTGGTAACTTCATCCCTTGTTTTTACTTATATCCGGTAAGTAATTATCTTACACTTGATAAAGGATTCTAGTAAGTATCCATTTAGATACTTGTATTATTGTTATCACTATATATTATCTGTCGAGCTGTAAGGCTCACTCTTACTTTATTTCTTCATCACACAACAACAGTTAGGAAAGATGACCAGACTCCAGCAGACCCAGCGCAAGCGCGTGGGAAGCGTCCCGCGTCTTCCCGTTGATGTTGTAGCTGATATAGCTGCAGAGGTAGATCTATTGGCAGATCAGGCATTCTACTTTTGAGAATCAATTATGTATAATTATAACTTGTGGCAGATAATGGCAATTAATTGTAAATTTATCAAGTAATCATTTTGGGTTGTAATAACTGTTAATTGTGGATTCAAAGACTGGTACTTATTTCAATTTCATCTCTGAGACTATAACGGGTTGTGGTGTGTGTTAGTGTGGGGTCACAGCATGAGGTTATTTATTATTAATTCAGTTAAGTGATATTGTGGAAAGAAAGACCGTGACGACCCGGATCCCTGACCCCGGATCTGGGGGTGTTACATCTACTGGTGCTCCAGTATCTTTATCTAACTTGGTTGCAGTGGTCATGGGAGTGGATGCAGTTGAACAGTCTTGCATTCCAAATTTCTTGAGTAAATTTCTGGTATACTTGGATTGATTTATGAAAGTACCTTCTTCATTTTGCTTGACTTGAAGTCCCAGAAAATAGCTAAGTTCTCCCATCATACTCATTTGATATCTTGACTGCATTAGTTTTGCAAACCTTTCACAAAGTTTGGCATTTGTAGAACCAAAGATGATATCATCAACATATATCTGTACCAAAAGTAAGTCTTTTCCATAGTTGAGGTAAAACAGTGTTTCATCAATTGTACCTCTGTTAAATCCACTTTCCAGAAGGAATTGAGCTAAAGTCTCATACCATGCTCTTGGAGCTTGCTTAAGGCCATAAAGTGCTTTATCAAGTCTGTAGAAATGATTAGGAAATTTTGGATCTACAAATCCTGGAGGTTGTTCAACATATACCTCTTCCTCCAATTTTCCATTGAGAAAAGCACTTTTCACATCCATTTGAAAGACTTTAAACTTCTTGTGAGCAACATAAGCCAAAAAGATTCTAATGGCTTCCAATCTAGCAACTGGTGCAAATATTTCATCGTAATCAATACCCTCCTGTTGAGAGTAGCCTTTAGCAACCAACCTTGCTTTGTTTCTTGTAATTGTGCCATCACTGTAAGTTTTGTTTCTTAACACCCATTTTATGCCAATAATTGATCTGTTCTTTGGTCTTGGCACTAGGGTCCAGACTTTATTTCTTTCAAATTCATTTAACTCTTCCTGTATTGCTTGCACCCAATCAGCATCTTGAAGAGCTTCTTTCACAAAAAGAATTGAGTATAAGGTAACATGATAAAAAGGATTTAAATTAAAGGATTATAAGAGAGGATCATAAAAGGAATACAATATATTGAGAAAGGTTAAGGGAACCTAAGTAATAAGATCCCGGGTATGATCCCTCAAACGATAAACGAAAACGAAAGTTAAGCAAACCGTATAACAGATCAGCGGTCATTAGGCAAACAATTAGAAGCTAATCAAAGAGATTAGAAGGGATGATGACATAAGCATGACATAAGGGGAAGGAGATGTGGTTGATTTAAAACCACACAAAGTCAAGGCTAGAAAGGTAATTAACCAAAAAACAAAACAAAAAGCAACCAACCAAGCCAAAACATTTCATTTTCATCAAAAAACACAAAAACCCCATTTTCTTCATGAAGCTCTCGGCCCCTTTTCTTAAAAAATGAAGATCCAAGCTCCACCACTAACTATTTAGCAAGGTATTTATTTAAGCTTCCCCATGGATAGTTACATACTTCCTATAAGTTTAAGCTTCTAATTCCAAGCCCATCTTTTTCTATAAATCATGGAAGAAGATGGTGAATAGTACTTTCTTGAAATTAATTTTTGTGTTCTTGATTTCTTTGAAAGAACAAGCTTGTAGGAGGTTAGATTAAGGCTTCCATGGGCATTTCAAGGATCTTTCATGGATTAAAAGCTCCAAGGAAGGTATAAACTCCAAACCCTAGCTTTGGTTTTGAGTAATTAGGAATGAATATGATTGATATAGTATATGTGAAGAATGAGGCTTGTTTGTTTAAAGTTTGGTTGAGTTTGTAGAGATTAGTTGGTTTTGTGGTGTTTTTGGAGTTGTAAATCTTGTTAATTAGTTAATGAACTTAAGTATAGCTTTTAGTTCATGTTTGAGGGTAGTATAAAGTTGATAATATTGAGTTGTTGGGGCTGTTGGAGTGTGTTTTGGATGGATGTTGGTTGTATGATTGATTTGGGGTTGATTGGTGGTTGTTTTGGAATGGTTTAAATTTGGGAAATCGCGTAAACATAGCCGCCATAATGCCCGATTTACCGTAGACTGTTTTTGTTCTTAACATCAGAACCCTTGAACTCACTGCTAGGTTTTGACCATTGCCATGTTTAGATAGTTCATGTTACGAGCTTCGTTTTGATATGTGGTTCGTTTGATTCCGATGAACGGTTTAGGAGAAACGGCCGTTTTAAGTAATGACGTTTCGCGAACGAACCCTTACCCCTCGCCTTACTTTGAAACATAGGTTAAAGACCTTAAAGGACTAATTGAAGTATGAAACATTTATGTAAGGTGTAATAGGCAGTTGGTAAGACACTTGCAAAAGAATCGCCTTAAAACTCGTAATGGTTAATTTATTAAAAATGGTGGAGCCGAGGGTACTCGAGTGACTTAAGAGAATCAGTAAGCGCAAAACGAGCGTTAGAGTCTGAGTTGGTTAGAGTATAGATTTACAAGTGACTTTGGTTTAATTCCAACTTACTTGTTGCTTATAGGTTACCAGACTCGTCCCGAGCCATTCGTAACCCCCAGTCGCTCAGGCAAGTTTTCTACCCATTATACTGTTGTTGTGATGTATATGTGTATATGCATGATCTTGCGATAAATGCATACTTGTTATTAGCAAATTCTTGCGATATATTGTAGCATGTGATATGGTACATATGCATGCCTGTTTCGTATTCTTGCCATATATATCTGTTGGTTCAATTGATAATACCTATGCTAGAGAATAGCGGTAATTTGCATATACCCTTAGTATAGGGACCCAAAGGTGAAAACATTTTCTAAAACCGGGAGTCGAGGATCCCGAGTAGATTATATATATATATGGTTATAGTTTTCAAAACTATTAATCGAATAAGGTTTATTCGATAACTTTATTTTATTAATGAATATTATCTTGAATATTCATTCGAGGACTTATGACTCCTTTATATTATTTATTGAATATTACTTGGATATTCATTTGAGGATGTATGACTCCTTTATTTTATTATTGAATATTATTTCAAATATTCATCCGAGGACTTATGACTCCTTTATTTTATTATTGAATATTATTTCGAATATTCATTTGAGGATGTATAACTCCTTTATTTTATTTAATGAATATTATTTATAATATTCATTCGAGGTATTATGACTCCGCTTATTACTGAAATATATTCTTTATTTTATTAAAGAATAAGGTGTCAATAATCAAACTTATTTTCGATTATTCAAATAAAGATAGTACTTTCATATAAGTATATCTTTGGCTATTTAATATCCATTTCAAGTATAAGTTTTAAAACTTCTACTTCAATTATTTTTATAAAGATTATTCTTTATGGGAATATTATTTAAATAATAATATTCAGATATTTTCTAATATATCGGGACTGATTTATTTTAATAAATCAGCAGTACTCCAAACATTCTTAAAAATGTTTTCGATTCTTCAAAATGATTTTTAAAGTTTGAGTGGACCCCAAAACTCATTTTTTTTTATATTTAAGATCTTCCTTTCAAAGGGGATTTAAATACTCGCTCAAAACCTGGGGGATCCAGCTCTGTGGTGCATTTTATATTCGCAACATGGTTGTTGTTTTGAGAAATAAATGAATTGATTACTTACCCAACGTTCGGGAAGTAAGCCCATCTAATTGAGTCGGCATAAGCGACAGGCCGGGGTATGGTCTATCAAAGTGTAAGTGGCTGGGTGGCAGTCCATCAACGCGTAAGAGGCCGGGTGGCGGTCCAGCACAAGGTCCTTATGTGGCCAGGGTGATGACCGGTGGGGTATTCATCCATCTACTAGTAGAAAAGGTTACTTATTGTTATGTTTGCCTGATCAGCAAGATATCAGGTTTATGCCAAAATTCTTTCCTTTCCAAATTTATTGGATATTGCAATTCTGTTCATACTTTACATGACCGAGGTTTTCAGGAAACGTATGTATATATATAGGTGTATATATATATATCGGGACTTAATGAAGTATATCATAACTTCATTTCCTTCAAAATATTTCAAAGATTGAATCTATTCAAGTCTTATCTTGTAGTCTCATCAGTGTGATGAACTTTTGAAACTAATTATAACTTGAACGGTGGTAGTTCAAGTAGTATTTGGAAAAGATATAAGTATATTCGAGTATCTTGTAACTTCATCTTTTAAACTTATATCTAGTATATGATTATCTTATGCATGACAAAGATTTTCAGAAAAACGTTGAGACAAGGTTAGATTTATGAGATCACCTTGCAACGATATTTTTATACAGTTATACACTGGAACTCTGTGTGTATTATGCATGGAAGAGGACTTCCCATATTTTGAAAAGTATATATATATATATACTGAATATTTTGAGACTTCATCACATTAAGATATCAAACTTGGTTCATTTCTTTTGACCAAGACTTTCATGAGTACTATGAGAAGGCTCATATATTGTTAATCATTATACATATTATTTTGGTGGGCTTGCTGCTCACCCTTGCTTTCTTCTTTCATCACACAACAACAGATAGAAAAGATGAACAGGACCAAGCTCCCGATTCGCAAGCGATTAGGAAACGTTTCGCAGTTTCCTATAGGCGTTGATGTCGCTGTAGATGAGGTAGGAACTACCAATAGGCTAGGTTTTCAACTTATGATGTACCAGACTTATGTATAATTATGAATTGTAATAATGGCAAAGAAAATGTAAATTTATTCAGAAAACCTTTTAAGGTGTATTGGCAGATAATTGTGGAATAAAATGACTTGTGATTATTTTTGGATGTTCATCTCTGAGACTATAACGTGTGGTGTGTGTGTTTATTATGGGGTCACAGTACAGAGTAGTTGATTAATTATTAAGATTGGGTGTTATTAAGGGAAATGGAACTCGTGACAACCCGGATCCCCGACCCCGGATTTGGGGGTGTTACAATAGGATTCTATATGCCTACATGGTATAATCTTTGACCTTCTTTCATTTATGTTCTTCTTTTTATTTCATTTATGGTATAACCTGTTTCTTGCAGTGGTTGTTGCGTGATCGTTAGGAGGCCACACCTGTCACGGGGGTGTATCCGAGGATGCCTTTATACTATTTTATGAATCCACTTTTTATGGAGTTGGCGAAGAAAGTGGACTACTCACATCCCTATTCTGCGAAGACCATGCATTTCTTTTTTACTTGGGCGAGTTGTGGGGTAGGTCCACTGTTAGGTAATAAATCACACACAGAGGGGGGTGAATGTGTTTTTCTGATTTTAGGCTTTTCTTGAAAGATAATGGTTGAACAAAGTAAATTAAATCTTGTATAGAAAAGTGTTCATGCAGAAATTAAACTTGCACAAAATAAAGAACACAGATCTTCAAAACTCACTTAATTTTGTATTAAAAATTAAGATGTTTTGCTACAAAATTTCTAAGCTCTTCGAAGTTAAAGAGCTCAGCTTCTTCTCGAGAGTGTTACAAGAATTTTGATCTAAATTGTTACTACTAACTAGAGGACAAGTGTTAACTTTATAGCTCAGTTAACTGCGGGTTTACACAGTGAATAATAAACATGCTAATAAGTTTTCTAAACTGTCAATTGTCATTTCTATTTATAGAAAAGCAAACTTCCATTTCTGGCTTAGCATATCTTTAGCATCCCGTGTTTACTTTAATCTTCCTCTGTCAGTTAATCTTTGTCATTGATCTTGCACGCACTTCAAGCTGCTTTTTGTAGACTTGTCAATCCAGCTGTTGGATTGTTTGTTGATTGTTTATCTTGGATATTAAACTGATCTGCAATTCTATACTTTGAGACTGTACTTCGAGATCTCCAGTTTGAATTATCAGAACACTTGATATCTCGATAAGTACAAAGGCTTATCGAGATCTCTAGATCTCCATAATGAGTTTGGCTTGTAGAGGTCTTCATCTCATCGAGATCTCTAGTCTTCATAACTTCATTTGACTTGTGGATATCTCTGAGTTCTCGAATGGATATAGACTTGTCGATAACTCTGAGTTTTCTAGTGAAAGAATGACTTATCGATATCTTCATGAGTTCTCGAGTAGCTTTCCTGACTTCTCTACTCCCGGTGGATATTGGTTATCCGTTGAGTAGATATATCTAGCTCATCCATCGAGTAGATATTGAAAGGAATATGTCCTAAGTCCAATCATGTACTAGGATATAGGAATAACTTTTATGTAATCTGTTTTGATTTCATTGATATTAATAAAGACTTGTTTTGTTTTTATTACGGGCTCTATCTATTTAAGTGTTTAAATAAGATATACCATAGTTTAGAGTAAAGCTTTTTATGGATTATGATGAGATCATAATAGTGAGACATAAAAAGATGATAACTCTAAACTTAAATAGTTCCTGATCATAGGATTACTAACTGGTAATTAATAATCCGCAAAGATCGGTACATACTATGCTTGCTTCATTATGAAGGATGTCTGTTCTCATAGACATTTATGTGGTGACACTATAGCTAGTATGTAGGTGCTTATTATAGAATAAGTTCACTGAACATGACTCGCAAAGCTGAACAACTGATGGAGTTCACTCACGTGTCAGCAGTTGTTCGCTTAGTGATAGTTGTACAAGTATCCTTAGACTTGAGGTCATCATAGTCATCTTGTGTACACTGAACTATGCTTTGGTTTAGTTCTTAGTCTCCAGGGACAATTATTAGGGCTCTTCTGGGTATAGGAATTTGTACACGAAGATAGTGTATGATCAATAAAGGATCTACCCCTTCCAGTGAAGGAAGCGAATGTTCAAGGCTGATCCACTTATGCTAGTTCAGGAATCTCTGGCCAGAGTGAATGAAATTAGAAAGGAGTTTCTAATTTGCATAGAACTACGCATAGTAAATGGTAAGCAAAGTGATTGAATTAGATAGGCTTGACACGAGATCCATGCCTTGTATTTAATCGGGACATTGTAGGGTAGAAGGAGTTTATTGTACGGTAACTATTCACTGACAGGTTCTTGGTATTCTAAGTAGTGAATTCATATTATCCGGATAGTCGCGATATGTTGAGAAGCATCACTCACGATGTAGAATAAATGTGATTAATTAATTAATCATATTTAATAAATTAGTGAATTTATATAAATAATGATAAAATAGTTTTATTATTATTTATTTCTACTACTGGCTTAATATTGAACCTACAGGGTCACACCATAAAAAGAGAATGATTTAATGGTGCAGGAATTAATTAATAATGGCTAAATAATTATTTATTTGTGAAATAAATAATTAATTGGCAAATTTAATAATTGATTAAATGAGATTTAATTGATAATAAATTAATTAAGAAAAGTTCTTAATATTATTAATTAAGGATTTAATTTTTGGAAATTAAATCAAGAGAGAGAATTAATTCTAAAGTGTTTAGAAAAAGGATTAATAATTAAAAGGTGTTTTAATTATTAATGAGAATAATAAATGGGATAATAATAATATTATTTATGGGAAAATTTCAGCTGAAAATTTTGCCTATAAATACACTATTATAGACCCTATTTTTATTCTAACCCAAGAAACCCAAAAGTTTCAGAAAACCAAATTCTCTCCACCTCCTCCTCCTCCTAAAAGTCGTTTTCTTGGTGGATACCGGTGGAGTGCTTCACACTTGAGGAGCAACTGCTAAGGATCTCTGATCGTTGTCTCCGAATTATTTTAAATGGTTAGATTCGATCCCTCGAATTTTTATTCACGATTTATATGCTTTTATTTGGATTTTGTATGTGTAAAAGTGTTTTACCATGCCCCCACTGCGTTAAAAATCCAACAATGGTATCAGAGCATAGGTTGTATGCATATAGATCTGTGGTAAAAATTTCAGAATTTTATGTGCTTGTATGAATTAATTATGATTTTTACAAGTTATATCATGGATTAATTTTGTCTGATGAGAAATCGTTTCTCATAATAATTTTGATTGTTGATCTGGGTTCTATAATTGTTGTAGATCCTCTGGGTATTTTTTTCATAATTTTAGGATGTATAGATTTTTTATTATGAATTTTTGAAGTTCTTGTAATTAAAATTCGTAATTAAATAATCATATATATATAAATTGTATGTAAGTATATATCTGCTGCTGTTTTGCTGTTGTGGTGTGAGACACGGAAAAGAAGAAGACAGAAACGGCAGGTCTGACAAGGTCTGGCGGCACGGAATTCCATGGCGGCGGCGGCTGCTGAAATTAAAAAAAAAAACCGGCGACAGTTCACGCACAGGGAAGGACCGCGCGTCGACCACGCGCGCGTGGGGCTTACGCGCTGGCGTGCCACGCGCGGCGCGTGGAAGACACGCGCTGGTGACGTCAGTATCAGAGTTCAGGCGCGTGAGGCGCGTGAGGCGCGTGGGTGCGCGTGGCGGAGTTCAGACACGCGCCTGACAGCGCGTGTGCGCGTGTCGGCGCGTGGGGAAACTTCTTTCGGCGTGTGAGGGCGCGTGCAAGGTCAGATTAGGGTGATTTTGGTGCCGTAGGATTCGGCTTTTCGAGACGCTTCTAATGGTATATTATATGATATTTTATGAAATTGTTTCGAACTGTTTATAGCTAACAGAAGTGTTTTTAAGCTGTTTTTTAACTGTTTAAATTGCTTTTAAATACTTCATGTGATACATAGAGATGTATATTGCTTAGACGAATGTGCTAGATGATGTAACATGCCTACCTTGATGTTTATTCATGTTTATATATGTGATATATGCTTAGTTTGTCATGCGATGATAGATTTAGGTGAACTTGAATGAACATAAGGCGTTTGTTAGACAACCTAGTATAGTGAAATTGTTTCATAACCTTAATAATAATATTATGAATACAATCATGAGATTCTTGTGTTTATGAAACACGTAATTGAATATGAATTTTCGATATGAGAGAAAGGATGATTCTGTCAACAACAGATTTCTATCTGTAAGAAAGGGTTATTAAGTGACGCCTCTTGACAATGCTCCACCCGATCTGGGAATCATCTAATTATTGATTATTGATTTGAAATATTTAATTTAAAAGGAAGAATTTCTTTATAATATGATTATTATTGTAACGTAATATAATCCCTCTAAAATTAAATAATATCAAGTAGTAATTGGCCAATGATACAACGGGCTTGTGTCGGTCATAGTCTTCCAACATGGTAGAAAGTAGTTCTTATTTTTGAATCATTGTCGTTTCGTGCCACAGCCGAGGGCTTTGATTTCGAAATAAGAAATACTTGTCTATTACATAGAGATGTGTACATTGAATAAGAATCTAAAGGTCGTTACGTGCCACAACCGTGGGCCTTTGGGGACTGATTCAATTGTACGGAATGTTGGGTTAGACTTGACTTAGAATATTGAGTTTGTCGTGCCACAGCCGTGACTCAATTATTCAAGAGGCTAAAGTTTGATTAGGGAATAACATAAGATGTAATTGACAAGAGTTGTCTGCCTATTGAACATTACATGGCGTTTCGTGCCACAGCCGGGGTTGTGTAATGGAATGTAGGATCCCTATTCCCACTAGCATTATGAATGCTTAATTTTTCACGTAGGGGGTTGAATAAATTAGGAAAACTAGTGGGAGCCACTTATGAATAAAGACCCGATTCATATAGTGTTTTAAAATGAAATCGAATATTTGCTAAGTGTTGTTATGTGTTTATCATTTACCGATTTACTTTGTAAGTTATGTCTTCTGCACTATCACTTAGGAGCATACTGGATGCTCACAAATTGACTGGTCCTAATTATGCTGACTGGCTTCGAAACTTGAGAATTGTTCTCAGGATTGAGAAGCTGAAATACGTGATTGACTCACCTAAGCCTACTGAACCTGCTAGTGATGCACATGATGATGAACATGTTGTGTATCGTAGGTGGATAGATGATGCAAATGTTGCTCAATGCATCATGCTAGCTTCCATAAACATTGAGCTACAGAAGCAACATGAGCATATGGATGCTCACACTATCCTCATGCATCTACAAGAGTTGTATGATGTGGCGGGGAGGACAGCTCGATATGAGATATCGAAGGAGCTGTTCGGTTATAGGATGTCTGAGGGATCATCTGTGAATGACCATGTACTTAAGATGATCAATTTGATTGAACGTCTTGGACAACTTGGTTTTGCCATGGATGGGGAGCTGAGCCAAGACTTGGTCTTGCAATCGCTTCCGAGTTCGTTCTCGCAGTTTGTTGTGAACTTTTACATGAATAAGTTGGATGTCAGCCTGCCTGAACTCCACAACATGTTGAAGACTGCGGAATCGAATTTTCCCCCTAAGAAGAGTTCTGTTCTTCTAATTGGTGAAGGTTCCAATCCTAAGAAAAGGAAGAGGAACTCTTCCAAGAAGAAGAAAGTAAGTGAGAAAATGCCGGTTCCACCAAAAGCTGAAGACCCCAAGAGCAAAGTTGTTTGCTTTTACTGTAACAAGGTGGGGCACTGGAAGAGGAACTGCAAGGTTTACCTTACAGAATTGAAGAAGAAGGGTAGTGAGACTAACGCTTCTGATTCAGGTATGTTCATGGAAGAAGTGAATATGTCATTTCTACTTGGGTATTAGATACCGCCCGTGGTTCTCATATCTGCAATTTGTTGCAGGGACCAAGGAGAAGTAGGACTCTTGAGGAAGAGGAGGTGATTCTACTGATGGGAAATGGAGCAAGAGTTGCTGCTGAAGATGTAGAATCATTTCATTTACATAAGCCTACGGGCAAGACTATTGTTTTAAATAATTGTTATTATGTTCCCTCGATTGTGAGGAATATTATTCCCAAGTTAGACTTGGCTGGATTTTTCATTTATTATTGAGCATAATGAATGTTCTATTCTTTGAGATAATATTCTTTATGGACGTGGTGCTTTAAATAATGGTCTGTATATATGTGACATAATTTACTTCAGATTGAACAAACTAATAAAAGAAAAGGGATGATGAAAATCTCACTTTATAGTGGCACTGCAGTCTCCATTTAGTGGACATGGAGAGAGGGCTGCAGATTTCTAGGAATGGTACACACAGATGTATGTGGACCAATGTCTAAGCAAGCCATGGGTGGATTTTCATACTTCATTACTTTCATAGATGATAGATCTGGATTCGGATATGTGTTTGATGAAACACAAGTCTGAGGCCTTTGAAAAGTTCAAAGAATATAAGTATGAAGTGGAGAAACAACCAAACATAGTATTATAACTCTTCGATTAGATCGAGGTGGTGAATACTTGAACGGAGAGTTTCTGGATTATCTCAAAGTAAATGGTATAGTCTCCCAGTGGACTCCTCCAGATTGGTATCTGAAAGGAGAAATCGAACTTTGTTAGACATAGTTCGGTCCATGATGAGCTATGAAAATCTTCTAGTATTCCTATGGGGTTATGCATTGGAAACCTCAGCATATTTACTGAATAAGGTGCCTTCCAAAATCTGTTCCTCAAACTTCGTATGAGATATGGAAAGAAAGGAAACCGAGTCTTAAACACGTTAAGATTTGGGGATGTCCAGCTTATGTCAAGTAAGTTGACCCAGATAAGTTGAATATCGATCCGTAAAATGTAGTTTTGTGGGATATCCTAAAGAGACTTTAGGGTGTTACCTTTACACCGATCATCGGGTGTTTGTCTCCAGACATGCTACCTTCTTGGAAAAGGAGTTTATCCTTGAAGGAAACAGTGGGAGCAAAATTGAACTTGATGAAGTTCAAGAAGCACAAACTACTACGGATCAAGTGGAAACACCTGTTCTGACTGAACAACCTTTGGTAGAACAGCCCATTCGTAGGTCAGGGAGAGTGTCTCGCCAACCTGAGAGGTAATATGGCCTTGTCATTGAGAATGACAATGAGTTGTCAATCATTTGATGATGACGACCCTGTGACCTATAATGAGGCTATGAGTAGTGTTGACTCAGAGAAATGGCATAGTGCCATGAAATCCAGAATGGAATCTATGTATACGGTATACAAAAGATAGATTATAGTAAATGGCCAGGTGGAGACCTATAAGGCCAGGCTTTTGGGAAAAGGATTCAAACAAAGGCAATGGATTGACTTTGATGAAACTTTTTACATGTAGCCCTGTTAAAATCAGTTCGGATTTTGCTTGCGATTAATGTGGTTTAAAGCAAGCTTCTCGAAAGATGGAACATTCGTTTTGATGAGACAATCAAAGAGTTTGATTTTATCAAAAACGTAGATGAACCATGCTGTCTACAAAAGGGTTAGTGGGAGCGCGGTAACATTTCTTGTATTGTATTGAATTAGAGTTGACACACATAACAACATAGCAGACCCACTCACAAAGCTACTTTTTGAAAGTCACTTTGATCGTCATAAAGATGAGATGGGTATTAGATACCAGAGTGATTGGCTTTAGTACAAGTGGGAGATTGAAAGGAATATGTCCTAAGTCCAATCATGTATTAGGATTTAGGAATAACTTTTATGTAATCTGTTTTGATTTCATTGATATTAATAAAGACTTGTTTTGTTTTTATTACGGGCTCTATCTATTTAAGTGTTTAAATAAGATATACCATAGTTTAGAGTAAAGCTTTTTATGGATTATGATGAGATCATAATAGTGAGACCTAAAAAGATGATAACTCTAAACTTAAATAGTTCCTGATCATAGGATTACTAACTGGTAATTAATAATCCGCAAAGATCGGTACATACTATGCTTGCTTCATTATGAAGGATGTCTGTTCTCATAGACATTTGTGTGGTGACACTATAGCTAGTATGTAGGTGCTTATTATAGAATAAGTTCACTGAACATGACTCGCAAAGCTGAACAACTGATGGAGTTCACTCACGTGTCAGCAGTTGTTCGCTTAGTGATAGTAGTACAAGTATCCTTAGAATTGAGGTCATCATAGTCATCTTGTGTACACTGAACTATGCTTTGGTTTAGTTCTTAGTCTCCAGGGACAATTATTAGGGCTCTTCCGGGTATAGGAATTTATACACGAAGATAGTGTATGATCAATAAAGGATCTACCCCTTCCAGTGAAGGAAGCGAATGTTCAAGGCTGATCCACTTATGCTAGTTCAGGAATCTCTGGCCAGAGTGAATGAAATTAGAAAGGAGTTTCTAATTTGCATAGAACTACGCATAGTAAATGGTAAACAAAGTGAATTGAATTAGATAGGCTTGACACGATATCCATGCCTTGTATTTAATCGGGACATTGTAGGGTAGAAGGAGTTTATTGTACGGTAACTATTCACTGACAGGTTCTTGGTATTCTAAGCAGTGAATTCATATTATCCGGATAGTCGCGATATGTTGAGAAGCATCACTCACGATGTAGAATAAATGTGATTAATTAATTAATCATATTTAATAAATTAGTGAATTTATATAAATAATGATAAAATAGTTTTATTATTATTTATTTCTACTACTGGCTTAATATTGAACCTACAGGGTCACACCATAAAAAGAGAATGATTTAATGGTGGAGGAATTAATTAATAATGGCTAAATAATTATTTATTTGTGAAATAAATAATTAATTGGCAAATTTAATAATTGATTAAATGAGATTTAATTGATTATAAATTAATTAAGAAAAGTTCTTAATATTATTAATTAAGGATTTAATTTTTGGAAATTAAATCAAGAGAGAGAATTAATTCTAAAGTATTTAGAAAAAGGATTAATAATTAAAAGGTGTTTTAATTATTAATGAGAATAATAAATGGGATAATAATAATATTATTTATGGGAAAATTTCAGCTGAAAATTTTGCCTATAAATACACTATTATAGACCCTATTTTATTCTAACCCAAGAAACCCAAAAGTTTCAGAAAACCAAATTCTCTCCACCTCCTCCTCCTCCTAAAAGTCGTTTTCTTGGTGGATACCGGTGGAGTGCTTCACACTTGAGGAGCAACTGCTAAGGATCTCTGATCGTTGTCTCCGAATTATTTTAAAAGGTTAGATTCGATCCCTCAAATTTTTATTCACGATTTATATGCTTTTATTTAGGATTTTGTATGTGTAAAAGTGTTTTACCTATGCCCCCGCTGCGTTAAAAATCCAACAGATATATAGCTCATCTGTCAAGTAGATATTGCTCATCCGTCGAGTAGATGTTGTTCATCCATCGAGTAGATATATAGCTCATCCGTCGAGTAGATATTGCTCATTCATCGAGTAGATATTGCTTATCCGTCGGTACTCTCTGGAGTTTGAATGACATCTCGATAAGTCATTCTGGAGTTCTCGAATGACTTCTCTATAACATTAAATCTGTGACTTGTAGAGATCTTGACTTAGAACATTTTTCTCCAAACAGATTTATTCAACTCCAAGCTTCTTCAAAATTCTTATGAGGCATGATGTTCTTGATCTTCTTCCAGATAGAATCCTTAGGCTTGATATTGTTTTAGGAAAAAGATTCCAGTCTGCTCCTTTGCAATTTTACAGACTTTAAGTATTACAAGTACAGAATACAAATTTAGATAACAATACAACTTATTTAGGGTTGACAAGTTGTCTTAGTCTTGTTAAAGTACAGGCATGTCTTTTACAACAATCTCCCCCAATTTGTGAGAAGATTGCTTCACACAAATTCATGCATGTTAACAAGACTAACTCTAAGTTTAAAACTGATGGAAGATAAGATTAAAATATAAAGCTTGATAGAATTACAACTTGTACAACATAAGATTCACCAAGCTCCAAGATTATAGGAATCATGTAAAGACAGTTTATACATCTGCTTCTTCTCTAAGTTTATCCTTCAAGTGATCAAGAATTTCAAGTTCTTCTATGATGAGTGTTCCACTTAGAGCTTCTACAAGTTTTTGCCTTGCTGCCTTAGGGTACCCCTGGTCTAGATACTCTGAACTGAATCTTGAGAATCCACCAACTTTGATGTTTAGAAATCTACCATCTTTAGAAATTCTGCTCATTCCTTTTGCTTTCAACTCTTCTGATCTTTGTATAAACATATCTATTTCATCATCATGTTTCCTTCTTCTTTCTTCAGCTTCAGCCTTATCTCTTTTCTTTGATTCCACCCTTTCAATCAACCATTCAGCCAAAGATGATCTCCAAGTCCTTGTAACAGTGTCCTTGCCTTTTAACAAACTTAGCACTCTCTTAATTTCTGCAGGAGTCAAAGAATCCATTAAGTCTTTGTTTAGAAGAGTGAATGTACCATCCTTAAAATAGACTCTAACTTCTCTCAGTGATACAACCCAGACTTTGACAATTTCCTCAGCTGAATTTTGGAAATGGTCTTCATCTGAGATGCACCAATTTAGAGGTAGAAAGGCAGATTCTTTAAAGCAATTACAGATGGCCCTTTCAGCGACTTCCACTTCCTTTACAGGCTTGACTTTCTCAGGCTTTCTCCTCACAGATTTGAGATTGAATTTTAGTGAAGGTTTGGCTAAAGGTAGGGTTGTTATTTTCTTGAGATTTGTAAGGCTTGAGGTGATTGGAATTTTTAGGTAGGAGTTGGCAATTTGTCTGTAAAGAAATTTTGGCTTAGATGTTTGGGAAGATTCGATGTTAGAGATAGTTGATGTTGTGAGTTGAGCTGAGGTTTGAGGTGGTTGTGTTTGTATTTTTAGGGTTGTTTGAGTTCCTGAATCATCATGAGGTTTTCTGCTCTTCCTTTCCCCTATTCTCCTCGTGTCTTCATCTTTCTTGTCATCCTCCTTCTTCTTCTCTCCAACCCTGCTTCCAGATGGCTTAGTAGACTGAATTGAATTTAAGCCAGAAGGATTTTGATCATCTTTCTTCTGCTCATCATCATCCAAATCATCTTTGTTGATTTTTGTTTTGGGCAAGTTTACTTCTGCATTATCCAGATATCTTCTCAACAGTTTTATCATCTCCTCATCTTCAACAGTTTTTTCCTTTTTACTTTCAGCTTAGTTTGCAAGAGTCATAATGAGCCTTTTGTTTGCCATGACACACTGTTTAGGAACTTGAAAATGTTTGAAATGTTTGGTAGTAGAACAAATATATGCCACTCCCTTGCTAGGCTGTAGATAAGCTTCTGGGAAAGCAGCTACTTGTGCATTCTTCAATTCTGTTAACAAGAGAGTATCTTCATGAATCACAATTCTGACTTTGCTGATCAAAATGTCTAATTCAGATGCCCTCATAGAGATAAGACAGTTAAGGGACACCTGCATACATCTGTCTACCCCTGAGTCATTGATGTTGACTACTATCCTTCTTTCCTTGAACTTGTCTTTAGTTACCAAGATCACTCTTATTGAGTTTATTGTCCTGTCCAATGCTTTCTTGTAAGTGAAGAAATGCATTGAGAGAAACTCTGAGTGCCTTAAGCAGTTCATCAAATTTTCTGCTTAGACTGGGACCCTCAGCTGCTTTAAAAAGTCTCTCCATTCCAATATCTAACTTTTTGACTTAAGCTCTCTTCAACACTTTGGACTTGTTGTTGAGATGACCTTGATTGTTCCAACCTAGCCTCTATCTTCCCCTTAGTCTTGTTGACAGGCATGAGAAAGGGAGTAGGGATTTCAGGTCTTACTTGTTCAGGAAGAGAGGGTAGTGGTATGTTGAGTTTAACCATGATGGACTCCTAAAGCTATGGAATTTTGCATTTGAAGATGCTTATGGGATTCCACCAGAGCTTGGATGTCTGTTTGTTGGCTCTTGATAAGAGATGTCAAAGCCTGAACTTGTGCAGTGAGAGAAGAGTTGGAGTCTTGCAATGCTGTGACTTGATCTTGTAGAGACTGAATTTACAGATTTGTTGAGGTGGATCCAGGCTGATAAAAGCTTCTAGATATGCCAAAGTATTCTTCTACAGCCTCTTTGATCCCTTCCATCAGCAATGCTGAAGGCTTATATCTGCTCTGGTAAAGTTGATCCAGCTGGATCTTGGTCTCATTTGAGTGAGTAATTTGTTGCTGGATCACTGTATGGAGATTTATGAAGGATAGTTTGAGATATTTGATTTCCTTCTCAATGGAGGCAAGATCCATCCTAGCCATTTGCTCAGAAAAATGCTTGAATTTCGAAGAGATCTGCTCTTGAGATGGTATGATCTTGTCCATTTTCTCATTCACCAGTTTTCTGATTCTGTCTTCATGACCAGTGTGCTTGATTTCAAGAGCCTTACCAAACAGATGAAATGCTTTGAGATGAGCTTTGTATACATCTATAATGCCCATAGACAGCTTCTGGACTCAAGTCTTTTGCATTGCTACCCAGAATAGTAACATACTCTTCTCTAAATCTGGCCAAAACTTGATTCATCTCCAAGGCAAAGTCCTCAGACAGTCATGCATCCACATTCCCATCTAGCTCAGCATCATTGACAATTTTCTCCTTTTACTCCTCAACTTCTTCATTATAAGCAAGCATAATGGCTTGATAATCTTGGTTGCTCATGTTTGAAGTTAGAAGATACTGTGAGATGTTAGCCAGTCCAGAGATCTGCTCTACTAGTAGATCATCTACAGGAGTTGGGGGAGACGCAGATTCTTGTAGCCACTGAGAGAGTATGTGAGGTTGTTGAGGTTGAGAGCTTGATGGTTCATCAGAAACTCCTGTGACTGAAATCACAGTTTGACTCACAGATTTCTCTGTGGTTATGACAGTGTGTTGTCCTACACTTGTAGTGGGAACCTCCAATTGAATTGGAGGGGATTTGACTGGGTTACTGTCATGTGCACCAGCCTCAAACCCTTGTGTGTCTTGCAACACACTGGCACTTGAATGTGCTAAGCTTGCCTCCCCTATGACAGGATCATGGGAAGTATACTCATAGCTTCAATTGTAGAGGCAATTTTTGCTAGAGTTGTGAGGGGAGTTGTTCCTTCTTGAGGAACCTCCAATTGAATTGGAGAGGATTTAGATAGCTCCCCCTCAGGAGTACTACCCTCAAACCTTTCAGTCTGTGAAGACTGTTTTGCACATGAAGGTGCATTAAAGGTAACCATGGGGTCTTCAGTAAAGACTGGTGAATCCCCCATGTTTGTGATGGTGTCATCAAGGTCTCACCAGCATGTAGCCTCTCACCATCTAAATGAGGTGTCTGGGTGGTGAGCAAAGCTTTTTGAGCTAAGTCACTTGATTTTTGGTGCACTTGAGAAATGGATTCAAGTGGAGTTGAAATAGAAGAAACATTAGATAAAAGAGATTGTTGCTCAGTTGTGAGTGTTGGCAGCTCCCCCTGAATAAATGAGGGAGCTTCAAGAGATGTGCTCTCATAGTGAGTGCCTTCCTTGTTTCTCCTATCATACACTTGAATTGCTTCTTGTGCAGGCTGTGCAGACTCACTCCTGGTTGTTTTTACAACTGCATCCTGTTGGGAGGATGTAGAGGAAGATAGAGTGGTCAGCTCAGTTTGTTTACTTCTTTTGGATCTTTTGACCAGAGGTGGTACTCTTTCAGCTTTCTCCTTACCACTCTCATTTAACACAGCTAGGTTTATCCCCTTTCTCTTCTTTTTACTGACCTTACCTTTTTGAGAAGATAAGGTAGTTGGTTTCCTATCTTCTAAAGGTTGTGAAAGAATGGTTGTAGCTTAGGAAGATCCCTGTTGGTGATCCTGTATTTGTACTTCCACAGGTTCAGGAATCATAGCTGTACTAGATTGTGCATTAGATATCATGTCAGGCATATGATAAGGATAAGTCCTAAATCTTTCCAACATAAATGGAGTGATTTTCAGACTTACATTCACCTTATTCTTTGTAGTAAGTGAGCCAAATATTATCTTGGACATTTGCTTACAGTTGCCTATCTTAGTACTATATATACCATTCAACAGATGTATGTCAGCTACTTTATTATTTAAAGTCGACATAATAAACCTAGGAAAGAAGATTTCCTTACCTCTAGCTGTTAGAGGCATAACCAGCCTGGTTGCAAGTTCTTCCAGGATTAGTAGACCAACATTCAGGTGTCTGTTGTGGGCAATTGAATACACCAGCTTTTGCACAACACTTGAGATATTGTCATATCCAGTTTTTCTGCAAGTAAAGGCCCTTACTACAGAGTCACAGATGAATGACCACTCCTTCCTTAGATTGGTTCTGTTTAAGCTTGGCAGGTTGATTCTCCCACCATAATTGATAAAGTCCATAAACTCAGTCAGCTCATCAGGAGTTGGTACCTCCACCAAATCTCAGTTGACAACCCCAAAGCTATATTCACATCTTGATCATTGAATTCTATTTGTTGGCCTCCAATTGTGCATGTCACCACCAGAGAGAGAGAGAGTTGTTGTTAACATCAAGCCTCACTACAGCTGTAATCCAGAAATCATGCAGCACATCTAGATACAGTACTGGATTTACAGTCAAAGCACCTGCAAGATAGGATTCAGACAGCAGTTTTATAAACCCCTTGAAACTATCAGGAGCTTGGTTTACATCACTGAAAGAAAGATAGTTAGTTCCGTTCTCCAGGATAGATACCCTAGCAACATTTTGAGCCATAGTTGATTGATGAGAATGAATGGGTAGGAAAGATCTCTGAGAAAGGATGAAAAATGAGAGAGAAAACGGTTATGGATTGAAATCTAGGTCACTTTAGATCTCGAAAGCTGTAAGTATAAGTATGTATCGAGAAGTCTGGGTATTTATAGTAAAAGAAGATGACTTGTCGAGAACTCAAAAATAGACATTTGGAGTTTATCTATCAAGAATTCATTTAGAGAAGTAAAGTACATATCGAGAAGTCATTTTAAATTACTCTTATAGAGAACTCAAGAACGACTTATCGAAATGTCAGATAAATGCCCAGTTTGTCCAAAAAGGACTGAATTAATTCTAACTATTATTTGAATAAATTTAAAATAAAATTAGAATAAATTTTCCAAAAGTAATTTACCAAAATAATTTATCAATTTAAATTATCTCAATTCTGAGTTATTGATAAGTCAAGAATTGTACTTGTAGAGAACTCTGTGAATGAACATTATTAGAGAACTCTACAAGGACTTATCGATAAGTCATTTTAAACCTATCGAGAAGTCACTCGAGAAGTCAGTAAGTTGACTTATCGAAGACTCACTCTAGAAGTCCTAAAATGACTTGTCGAGAAGTCAATTTATACTTATCGAGAACTCAGTTCTCTAGATACTTTTGGTTATTGTAATTCTGCATTGAGTTAATTTACATATTAAGGATGTAAATTAACAACTAAGCTGTTTACTCAGAATTTGAAAAATTCCAAGTTAATTGAATTTAAAAAATAAAATATGCAGAGATTTCTGAAATATTTATAATTCATATTTCAGTTAATTTACAATTTAATCAAATTAACTTTGATTTACTGGATATTAATTCAGCTGCAAAACATTAGCTGAGTTCTTGCCTTAGGATGAAGAATTGAGCAATCCAATTTCACTTACAAGTCTAGTGAAAGTTTCTTCATCCAAAGGTTTAGTAAAAATGTCAGCTAGTTGTTTTTCTGTTGGTACAAAAATAGTTTTAATGCTAAATCAGGATACAGGTCTTAGAAAGACAGAATTTGTATATGTGAAACTAACAGCTCCAAAACTAATTCCCTTGGAATGTCATAATCCCAAGTTGAGCTTTCTTCCAGTATCTGAAGATCCTCTTTCTCCCCCTGAGGTTGTGCAATCAAACTCAGGTGTATGAGATGAGCTTCCATTGCCATGATTCTCTTGTTGAGTAGTTTCTTCATTTCCTTAATCTGACAATCTTTACAAACCTCAACTTGAGCAAGCTTGTTTCTTTCTCCTGATACCTTGGTGTAGAAGCAACAAATTCCATTCTTATTTGTTGAGTCAAAGTCCTCAATAAACAAGCTTCCTTTCCTTGCTCCCTTAAGAGCAACTTCACCAGTTTTCTTGTTGATAACAGTGCATTCTCCTTGTAGAATAAGACTTGAGACCATTGTCTACAATATGCTAATTCTGAAAAGACTCACTTCAAGATCAGCTACCAGTGCTACATTAAATAAAGACAACATTTTTCAAAACATCCTTGCCATATCTCATTTTGAATCATTTGTTGTTGTCTCCAAAGGTCACAAATGGGCCAGCTTTTTCCTCAAATTGTGATAGCAGGGCTTTACCACCGGTCATATTCCTGGAACACCCACTGTCTATGATCCAGATGACTTACTTCACTTGCCCTACACACAATGAGTCTTAAGTGTGTTTGGAAACCCAAGCAGTGTTGGGTAGTTTCTTCTTGATAACTTTTTCAGGAGAAGAAGAATGAGTAATTTTACAAGAAACAGAATTCAGTGATTGTTGTGCATGTTTTCCTTCTGATGTAGACTCATTTCTTGATTCTTTAAGATCTACTCTCAGTTTATGGCAACTCTTCATTACCTTCATGTTGCAAGGAATGCAGTCAAACTTGTCACAAAATGAATATGGATCATTAGAATTAGCTTCATTTTATTTGCAAGCTCCTTCAGCTGGCTTGCTAACAACCTTTTTACAAATGTGAGTTTAATGATTTGAAGAGCCACATTTTTCACACTTCTCTCGAGGAGCATTTGCAACTTAAGCAAAATTATTACTTTTGTTTATCCCTATTTTTCCATTTCTATTTCTCTTTTTCTTTCTTGCATCTTCAGCTTTGGTTTCTTGAACAGGAGTCTTGGGACTGTGTTTGTTCATGAGCTTCTCTTCAGTTTTTGAAGACTGGACTGATTCTTCAGTTTTCTTTTCATTATCTACATCAGCAATTTATTGCTTGATTATCAATTCTTCTTCACTGAAGTTGACTACACATGCTTTGAATGTAGGTGCATTAACCTCTTTCAAAAAGGTTGGAGCATTCTCAGTCTTCTTGGTTTTCCCTTTGTCACCTACAGTCATCTTTTTGTCACTCATGTCTTCATAGTCAAGGCCAATAGCAATGTTTGCACATGGCTTATTCTTCTCATGATGTTCAACCAGTTCAGATGCATTTATAAAAGATTTCATATTTACTTCATTCTTTTCTAGATTCTCCCTTAACACTGCTTCAATTTCATTTGCACACTTGAGCTTGTTCTTGAGATAAGCATTTTCTTTTTTTAAAGCTTCGAGCTCAACCAGCAACAATTCAGTTTCTTGCTTCTCACTCTCAAGCTTCTTATTTATCTTTGTTAATCTGCTAACTTCTTCATTAGCAATAACCATGCTTGTGTGAATGTGAACATTTCTGTGCTCATCTTTTCAACAGTTTCCTTGTATTGATTTACATTTAAATCAATGGTGGTAATAATTGGTGTTTGTACTTTTGATGAGGATGATTCACCTTGCTCCAAGGCCATTAGAGCATAGTTTCCAACTTCCTCATCTTCATCATTATCTGAGTCGTCCCAACTCTTTCCCTCTGCAATGTAATCTTTGTTTAGTTGCTTTTTCAGAAGAGCTTCATACTTTGCTTCCAATTCAAGATAAGCTTTGTCTTTCTTTGCCTTCCTGGGTTTCCTGCATTCTGTAGCAAAGTAGCCTAGTTCATCACAATTAAAGCACCTTATATTAGATCTGTCAACAGATCCAGTTTTGTAACCACCCTTGCTGTAAGAATTGTACTTCCCTTTCTCTTTCCAGCTGTTGTCTTTGTTGAAGGATTGTCCTTTATTCCTGAAGTACCCTGGCTTCTTTACTATAATGTTAGAGAATTTTCTAGCTAGATAGGCCATAGACTGATCTAGCTCATCCAGTTCTTCAAGAGTGTAAAACTCATCCTTTTCCAACTCTAATATGACTTACTCCTGTGAATCATTTGTTCTCTGCTCACTTGATGAGGCATATGAAGTTGGGTATCTTAGTTCATTATTGAATGAGTGGATTTTATTAACAATTAAGGCACTTGAGCCATCCAGAATATGTCCTTGACCAGACCTAAGCGATTGCCTTTGAATCATCTCTAGTTCATATGTTTTGAGAATCCCATACAGAACTTCCAGAGTTATTCTGCTCAAGTCTCTTCCTTCCCTGATTGCTGATATTTTCTGTTCCAAATGGTCAGGGAAAGTAAGCAAGAACTTTAGATTCACTTCTTCAGCTTCATAGTATTTTTCATGAAGCTGCAAGTCATTTATCAGCTTGTTGAATCTTTCAAACACATTAGTAATGCTTTCCTTAGGCTTAGCCATAAACCCTCATACTGTGAAATCAGTATCCTTCTTTGATTAGATCTAACCTCCTTAGTTCCTTCACATAGTATCTCAATCTTTTCCCATATCTTCTTGGTAGTGTCACAGTTGATAATATTGTTGTACATCACATTGTCAAGTGACTCAATCAATATCATTTGCAAGCTGCTATCCAGGGAAACCTTCTCCTTTTCAGGATCTGTATACTCACCAGGATCTTTTGGGACATAATGAGCTGGTATGACAATGTCTCCATCTGTAGATTCCTTAACCCTTACCATAGGAATGAAGGGTCCATTCTTGAGGATCTGAATGTAGAATGGATTTGCCATCCTGATAAACAACATCATTTTCTTTTTCCAAAGAGTGTAGTTAGCTTTGTCAAAGGTAGGAATTTTGATGCTACTAATTTTCTGTGTATTCATTCTTCCAAGATCTTGAATCTGTTTACTTTCAGATTTCGCTCTAATATCACTTGTTAGGTAATGAATTACACACAGGGGGGGGGTGAATGTGTTTTTCTGATTTTAGGCTTTTCTTGAAAGATAATGGTTGAACAAAGTAAATTAAATCTTGTATAGAAAAGTGTTCATGCAGAAATTAAACTTGCACAAAATAAAGAACACAGATCTTCAAAACTCACTTAATCATTTGTATTAAAAATTAAAATGTTCCGCTACCAAATTTCTAAGCTCTTCGAAGTTAAAGAGCGCAACTTCTTCTCGAGAGTGTTACAAGAATTTTGATCTAAATTGTTACTACTAATTAGAGGACCAGTGTTAACTTTATAGCTCAGTTAACTGCTCGTTTACACAATGGATAATAAACATGCTATTAACTTTTCTAAAATGTCACTTGTTATTTCTATTTATAGAAAAGCAAATCTTCCATTTCCGGCTTAGCATATCTTTAGCATCCCGTGTTTACTTTAATCTTCCTCTATCAATTAATCTTTGCCATTGATCTCGCACGCACTTCAAGCTGCTTTTTGTAGACTTGTCAATCCAGCTGTTGGATTGTTTGTTGATTGTTTATATTGGATATTAAACTGGTCTGCAATTCTGTACTTTGAGACTGTACTTCGAGATCTCCAGTTTGAATTATCAGAATACTTGATATCTTGATAAATACAAAGGCTTCTCGAGATCTCTAGTTCTCCATAATGAGTTTGGCTTTTAGAGGTCTTCAGCTCATCGAGATCTCTAGTCTTCATAACTTTACTTGACTTGTGGATATCTCTGAGTTCTCGAATGGATATAGACTTGTCGATAACTCTGAGTTCTCTAGTGAAAGAATGACTTGTCGATATCTTCTTGAGTTCTCAAGTACTTTCCTGACTTCTCTACTCCCGGTGGATATTGCTTATCCGTTGAGTAGATATATAGCTCATCCATCGAGTAGATATATAGCTCATCCGTCGAGTAGATATTGCTCATCTGTCGAGTAGATGTTGTTCAGCCATCGAGTAGATATATAGCTCATCCGTCGAGTAGATATTGCTCATCCGTCGAGTAGATATTGCTTATCCGTCGAGTAGATATTGCTCTCTAAATAGATTTATTCAACTCCAAGCTTCTTCAAAATTCTTCTAAGGCATGATCTTCTTGATCTTCTTCCAGATAGAATCCTTAGGCTTGATCCTATTTTAGGAAAAAGATTCCAGTCTGCTCCTTTGCAATTTTACAGACTTTAAGTGTTACAAGTACAGAATACAAATTTAGATAACAATACAACTTACTTAGGGTTGGAAAGTTATCTTAGTCTTGTTAAAGTACAGGCATGTCTTTTACAACATCCACTAATTAACCAGGTGGACTACATATTTCTTCCCGCGAACGTGAACCAGAACCATTGGATTCTCATGGTATTTTCTGTGAAGGAATGGGGCGTGATGATGAATGGTTTTTAGCACATAAATGCAACGAAAACGTAAATTTAAATCAGAAAAACCGAAACCCTCCACAGGATCCATGCGAAAAATAATATTTAATTCGTAGTTCTGTATGTTTACCTTAAGAAGCTTTACGTTAATGGAAAGATGGAGGTCTTTAATAGCGATTCAAGAACGATGAACGGAAATCCCTAGCAGCTGCTCCTCAAGTGTGAAGCACTCCACCGGTATCCACCAAGAGTACAATGTGATGGAGGAGGAAGAGGTTGAGAGAATTAGTTGCCTCCCTCTTGTTCTACTTTAGAATTAGGGTTAATTATTTGAGTTGAGGCAAATAGGGTTTATAATAGTATATTTATAGGCAAAATTTTCAGCTGAAAATTTTCCATAAAATATTATTATTATTAACCCTTTAATTGATTATTCTTATTAACCAATTAACTGATAATTAAAACACCTTTTAATCATTAATCCCTTTTCTAAACACTTTAGAAAAATAATTCTCTCACTTGATTTAATTTTCAAAATTAAATTCTTAATTAATAATATTAAGAATTAATTAAACCTCATTTAATCAATTATTAAATCTGCTAATTAATTATTTATTTCACAAATAAATAATTACCAGCCATTATTAATTAATTCCTCCACCATTAAATCATTCTCTTTTATGGTGTGACCCTGTAGGTTCAATATTAAGCCGGTAGTAGAAATAAATAATAATAAAACTATTTTATCATTATTATATAAATTCTCTAATTCATTAAATATGATTAATTAATAAATTAATCATATTTATTCTACATCGTGAGGGATACTTCTCAGCATATCGCGACTATCCGGATAATACGAATTCACTGCTTAGAATACCAAGAACCTATTCAGTGAGTAGTTACCGTACAATCAATTCCTTCTACCCTGCAATGTCATGATTAAATACAAGGCATGGAACTTGTGTCAAGCCTATCTTATTTAATCATTTGATTTCCCATTCACTATGCTTAGTTCTATTTAACGTAAATTAGAAACTCCTTTCTAATTTCATTCACTCTGGCCAGAGATTCCTGAACTAGAATAAGTGGATCAGCATTGAACATTCTCTTTCTTCACTGGAAGGGGTAGATCCTTTATTGATCATACACTATCTTCGTGTACAAATTCCTACACCTAGTAGAGCCCTTATAATTGTCCCTGAAGACTAAGAACTAAACCAAAGCATAGTTCAGTGTACACAAGATGACTATGATGACCTCAGGTCTAAGGATACTTATACAACTATCACTATGTGAACAACTGCTGACACGTGAGTGAACTCCATTAGTTGTTCAGCTGTGTGAGTCATGTTCAGTGAACTTATTCTATAATAAGCACCTACATACTAGCTATAGTGTCACCACACAAATGTCTATGCGAACAGACATCCTTCATAATGAAGCAAGCATAGTATGTACCGATCTTTGCGGATTACTTATTACCAGTTAGTAATCCTACGACCAGGAAATATTTAAGTTTAGAGTTATCATCTTTTAGGTCTCATTATTATGATCTCTTCATAATCCATAAAAAGCTTTACTCTAAACTATGGTATATCTTATTTAAACACTTAAATAGATAAAACCCGCAATAAAACCTAAAACAAGTCTTTTATTAATATCAATGAAATCAAAACAGATTACATAAAAGTTATTCCTAAATCATCATACATGATTGGACTTAGGACACATCTCTTTCAATCTCCCACTTGTACTAAAGCCAATCACTCTGGTATCTAATACCCATCTTGTCTTTATAATGATCAAAGTGACTTTGAGAAAGTGGCTTTGTGAGTGGGTATGCTACGTTGTTATGTGTGTCAACTCTCTTGACGTCTCCTCTTTCAATACAATACAAGAAATGTTACTGCACTCCCACTAACCCTTTTGTAGACACATGGTTCATCTAGGGTTTTGATAAAACCAAACTCTTTGATTGTCTCATCAAAACGGATGTTCCATCTACGAGAAGCTTGCTTTAAACCATATATGGTTCACAGCAGCTTACACACTAGGAGTTCATTTCCCTTGGAAAGAAAACTCTCTGGCTGTGTGTCGCGCCCTCCAAACCCGGGTCAGAAATTTGGGGTCCACACACACACACGCCTTATTTATAACCTGCTTATAGCAATAATAAAGATAACAATAATATACAGTGACCCTATTTACCAACTACCACGGATCGCAACAGGTTAAAGTATGCACACAAGCCACACATCTACTTATATTACATACTGTTCAAATCCCAACTATTCCAAACTCAAAATTGAGTATTAAACATTATTACAAACTTTTACAGACTTAAATTATCCCAAAAGAAACCTACTAGCTTAGCTCGATCAACCTGAACCCCTAGCTCTCGCGCTGGACTGGGGATCCGCGGTACCAACTGGTTCCTTCTTAACTGGAAAAGAACATAAACAATATCGCACAAATGAGCTAACTAGCTCAGCAAGTCACAATGACAAAACTGAGAATAATGATCATCAAGTGAACATGTTTATGATATCAAGTGAACAATGGATTATGATTTAGAATTGGATATTATATTTTCAGGTTAAAAACTAAGGTTAGGCTGCTGATCAGTCACGCACTAACCCCGAGCAAAGCACACAGCACTGCTCTAACTACTGGATCCAAGGCACACATTGGCCTAACTTGACCATTATATGGTCTGACAATGAATCTGGTCCACAATTTTATAAAAACAATCCAATTCTAACATAATAACAGAATAAGCAATAATAATAAATAACCAGAATCATTAACAATAATGAGTGTTTAACAATGAAAGGGTTTTAATCCTTGTAAGGATCAATAAGGTAATTTCAAAGCTTGGATGCTGGGTAATGAAAGAATTGGATAACAAAGGAATCAATGTTTCAGGGTTTCAAGGATTTGGTCTTTCAAAGCATAAAATACAAAGATTTGATTGTGTAAGCAATCTGGTTCAGTGTTTAATATTTAGTTTGTATGTATTTGTGGAGTAGGATCGTATACTTGAGGTTCGTGTTTGGGTATACAACAATCAATGGTCTAGAAAGAATCAGGTTACGGCTCAAGATCAATAACTGGAATCAAGGTTTAGGGTACAGTGCTTCAAAGGACTTGCAATATCAACAAGACTATCAAGTACTACAATATCTCGAGAAAGTTCAGAACACTTGCCTGGTATTAGCTTACTACACTGCACTCGCTTCCAATCACAATCGTCTTACTCCTCAACTACCTGTTTCCCTTTCCTACACCTTGCCTCTTCTGCTCACATATCATAAGCATCTATCAATAATTGACTCATAGAGTTTTATTCAACACATACTTCTATCTACCCTTCGTTTTACTCAAATCCGATTAACGGATTGAGAGTTATGCAATAATTAAGTAAACACGGAATATATAGACTGATAGTCAATCAACAAGTCACATATAGCACATAATACATCACGTAATCAATGATATATTATTTATAAAGAAGTCTCGGGTCATAAATAGGCTTTCTGCTATTTAAAATGATTTTTAAAACATTTTTTCGGAATTAAAACAGGTCGTTGGATCAATTTCGGGTTAATAAACAGGGTTCGGTAGGCCAATTCTGGCTCCGAAACAATTTTATACTAATTATTGAGCTTTGGAAATAATTTAGGATAATATTTTAAAGTTCGAAACTATTTTTCGGAATTTTTAAATCATTTTTAAATAATTAAATCTAATTAAATAATTGATTAAAATCAATTAATAATTAATTAAATCAATTAATCAATTAATTTTCGAATTAATTGACCAATTAATTAATTAAAAATTAACTGAAATTAATTAACTAATTAATTTAGATTTATTTTTGAATTAAAAATAATTTTTGGAATTAAAATAATAATTTTCAGAATTTTAAGAAATTAAAAATGAATTTTTATAATAAAAATAAATAGGAAATATGATTTTTAAACATTTTATAAACAGGAATCCTATTTTTGAAAACTTTGCAAACTACAGGGACTTAACTTCACCATCTTCAAAAATACAGGGACTAAACTGCAATTTTGCAGTTTTAGTCGCCGGAAAATCGGGGGTGGCCGCAGAACTCACCTCCGACATCCTCCCACCACCATCACCTCCAGAATTAAACTACACAACACCAGGAACCTATATCTGCAATCAAAATTCATCAATAACCCCAGACTTGACCGGAATTTGATCAAGAAACTCGCCGGTTTCCGGCGGGTTCGATGTAAACTTCAAAACACAACTCCCTTCTCTACAGACCTCGTTGATTCATGAAACTTATACGACTAGATTGCAAATTTCACAGAGAATACAATACACTATACTACAACATCAATCTATTTCAGAATAAGAAACCCCCAAATTTCAACTAAGAACATTCATACGGGTTATAAACCCTAATTTTAAAATTCGAAAATCAAACTCAAATTTGAACATGTTATTGAACTCCAAATCAGACGTATAATATATCAAAATCATCAGGAAAACAGGCTTTACAACATGCAATCATCAAATCATACAAACAATCATCCGAACAAAAATTCATATTTTTAATAAATTTAATTCGAAAATAAATAAATTTCCAGAAAATAAACCTTTGATTCTGCAGTGAAACAAAGCTCAGAATCTGATAGAACACTTCAAATCCTTCGTTTTGGTTACTCAAGCTTTGAAAACAGAGATCGGTAACGCCTTCGTTTTGCTGTTTGATTCTTAGAACAGTTTATGTAATTAGGGTTTTTCTCTGAAAATTATAGAATTAACTATCTGCAAATGATTTTGATACGAAATAAAATACGGAAAAAGGCTATTTATATTTACGGAATATTAAGATCCCGTTGGATCTTTCCGGATATAAAACGGTACGTTTATTTGTAAAAATTGATCCAAACGGTATCGGTTTTCGGGATAATTATCCAATATCAGTACAATTTGTACTGCGGTCTTGGTCTCAGCGCCTAGTTACACGTATTACGAAGTGATAATTATGATAGTTTAATAAAAAGCTCCCGTTTATCGAAAATACGAGTTTTATTGATTTACCGAAACGAATATTGTATCGAAAATGTTACGCCGGGACCCGCGCAGGACAAACCGTATGCCGGATCGAAAAAGTCAAAACATGGAATATGCTCGGAATATTACAATTAGGTTAGGAAGGAGTTCTCGAAAGAGTTTCGGGTTCCAAAAACGTAACAACGGTTGACATCGGTTGGTTCCCGTTTTTATAAAATAGATTTTAAATACTCGGAAAAAGATTTTATAAATTTCATATGATCCTTATAAATCCATAAATCAACATAAAAATAATTAGGAAGATATGACAATTATCTATGTTTTATTTTGGACATATAAAAATTAAAATACTCAATTAATATTATTTTTGAATATCCAAGTACAGATAACATTTAACAATTAACTCACAGAATAGATACTGAACTCACATAATAATTATTTAATAGCAAAATAATTACACGATATATCCCGGATATTACATCCTTCCCCCCTTAAAAGGATTATGTCCTCAGAATTTCCTAAGAAAACAAATGAGGGTACTTTTCTCTCATATCACTTTCTAACTCCCAGGTTGACTCTTCAACCTTTGAGTTTCTTCACAATACTCTTACTAACTTTACCACTTTATTTCTCAATACTTTCTCCCTCTCCTCTAGAATCTCTATCGGACTCTCTATATATGACAAATCTGCCTGAAGCTCTATTGGCTCATATTCTATTACATGCCTGGAGTCTGGATTATATTTCTTGAGCATCGATACGTGAAAAACATTGTGAATGTGCTTCATGTGCGGTGGTAACGCCAACTCGTAAGCTACTTTGCCAATGCGCTTTAGGATCTCAAAAGGTCCGACATATCTTGGACTCAACTTTCCTTTCTTTCCAAACCTCGTTAATCCTTTCCACGGTGATATTTTCAGTAATACCAAGCTTCCTTCTTCAAATTCCATGTCTTTCCTTGACTGATCTGCATATTTCTTCTGACGATCTTGTGCGGCTATCAATCTCTTCTGGATAATTTCAACAATTTCCTTTGTCTGCTGTACCAGTTCAGGTTCAAGTATCTTGCGTTCTCCTACTTCGTCCCAATATATTGGAGATCTACATTTGTGTCCATAAAGGGCTTCATAGGGTGGCGTCCCAATGCTGGCATGATAACTGTTATTGTAAGTAAACTCTACCAGAGGCAAATGTTCGTCCCAACTTCCTTTGAAATCAATAGCATAAACACGTAACATGTCCTCGATTGTCTGGATCGTTCTTTCACTTTGGCCATCCGTCTGGGGGTGATAGGCCGTACTCATATTCAGTCTTGTTCCCAAACATTCTTGAAAACTCTTCCAAAATCTTGAATTAAACCTTGGATCTCGATCAGATACAATAGACACAGGAACTCCATGACGAACTACAATTTCCTTCAGGTATATATGGACCAACTTGTCGAGCGAAAATCTTTCATTTATAGGCAGAAAATGAGCTGACTTGGTAAGTCTATCCACTATAACCCAAATGGCATCATGATTAGCCCTTGTCCTTGGTAATCCAACTATGAAATCCATGGCAATATGTTCCCATTTCCACTCTGGAATCTCCAAAGGCTGTAACAATCCACTTGGTCTCTGATGCTCTGCTTTAACTCTCTGACATGTATAACATTTGCTAATCCATTCCGCAATTTCCCTCTTCATGTATGGCCACCAATAATTCTTCTTTAAATCTCTGTACATTTTGGTACTCCCTGGATGGATGGAATACCTTGAATTATGTGCCTCCTGTAAAATTTCATTTTTTAGCTCCGTCACTGGTGGAATCCAAATTCTAGATGAAAACCTCAGAATACCTTGGTCATCTTTCTGCGTGCATAACTCTTCCCCTACCAAGCGATTTATATCTTGATCCATTACATCTTCCTGACATTTCTTTATTTTCTCAAATAATTCCGGTTGGAAAGTCATACTGTATACTTTCGCTTCCTTAGGCTTGCAAACTTTAATCTCCAATTCCAATTTTTGAAATTCCTTATATATATCTTCAAGTACTGATAACACATTCAACCTTTCCTTCCGACTCAATGTGTCTGCTACCACGTTCGCTTTACCGGGATGATAATTAATCGAGCAATCATAGTCTTTGATCAACTCTAACCATCTCCTTTGTCTCATATAAAGTTCCTTCTGTGTGAATATGTACTTTAAGCTTTTGTGATCCGTGAAAATCTCACACTTTTCTCCATACAAATAATGTCTCCAAATCTTCAAAGCGAAAATTATGGCTGCTAGCTCCAAATCATGAGTAGGATACTTCTGTTCGTGTGGTTTCAATTGCCTTGACGCATACACAATCACCTTTTCGTGCTGCATTAGAACACATCCTAATCCTTTGTGAGAAGCATCATTATAAATTACGAAATTCCCTTGATCATCTAGAAGTGACAAAACAGGTGCCGTGATTAATCGTCACTTCAACTCCTAAAAACTTTCCTCGCATTTGTCGTTCCATATAAACTTCTCATTCTTTCGTGTAAGCTTTGTTAATGGTGTGGCAATCCTCGAGAAATTTTGAACAAATCGACGATAATATCCCGCCAATCTTAAGAAACTTCTTACCTCGGTGGGTGTTTTCGGTCTCTCCCAATTCGTAATTGCCTCGATCTTTGCCGGGTTCATTTTGATCCCTTCATTACTAACTATGTGCCCTAAGAACTGAACTTCCTGTAGCCAAAACTCACACTTTGAGAATTTAGCATATAACTTCTTTTTCCTTAAAATCTCCAAAGCCATTCTCACATGTTCCGCATGATCCTCTTCCGTCTTTGAATAGATTAAAATATTGTCTATAAACACAATAACAAACTTATCCAAATACTCCTTGAAAATTCTGTTCATCAGGTCCATAAACACTGCCGGGGCATTGGTCAACCCAAAAGACATCGCTAAAAACTCGTAATGTCCATACCTTATTCTGAAAGCTGTCTTTGGTATATCTTCTGGCTTCATCTTTAGTTGATGATATCCTAATCTTAAATCAATTTTGGAGAAATACTTGGCTCCCTTCAACTGGTCGAACAGATCGTCAATTCTGGGTAACAGATACTTGTTCTTGATTGTCAGCTTGTTGAGCTCCCTATAAACGATACACAGTCTCATATTTCCATCTTTCTTCTTGACAAATAATACCGGGGCTCCCCATGGGGATACACTGGGTCTGATTACTCCTTTCTCTAACAACTCCTGCAATTGGTTCACTAGCTCTTTCATCTCGACGGGCGCCATTCTATACGGGGCCTTGGATACTGGTTCTGTTCCAGGTGCTAAGTCGATCACAAATTCATTCTCTATCTGGAGGAAGTCCTGGTAACATCGTCGGGAATACGTCTGGAATTCATTCACACACTGGAATATCTTCAAGTTTTGTTGGTTCTTGACTTCTGTCAATCACATATGCCATGAAATGCCACATCCTTGGCGTAGTAACTTTCTTGCTTGAATCATCGTTAAGACTTCTTTACTTGTTTTGACCCTTGAACGTTACTACCTTCATTTGGCATTTT